>NW_019100794.1:0-27592 GCF_001856785.1 Myzus persicae | reverse complement strand
ATTTTATTACCTGTATCTAGTTTATTGATACTCACTGTTCAGTGTCCACAAACATTTTTATTGGATGTTTTAAATGTTTAGATACAGTATAAAAAATTATTTTCATACTTACCAATTATTAGTATAGGTTATTTATATTCGACATATGTAATTGGATATGTCCTAACTTCTGGCTCAAAGACTGATCAACTATGAGAGCTAGATGATTGAGATTTTCCAAGTACATGTAATTATTGGTAGGTGTGAATTTTCTAAAGTTCTAATTTTAAAAGTTGCAAGCGTCAGCTAAAGGATGAATTTCAAATTTTTTTTTTGATAATAACCATATTGGTTATAGTCTATAGACTATAATAATTACCTAATAGTAATAGTAGAAACTGTTAGAAATTAGTTTTTTTTTTGTATAACTGGTTGTCATTGGTTACCCGTGCTGATGAGGTAAACTCATACATAAAATCGCGGCAATCGTAATGACTTCACTTAAAGAAACTATAGGTACCTACAACCTACCTATATCTCAAAACTAAATAATTGTTGCTTATATACTCAAAAATTACTTGACTGATGTTTACAAAAATCTCAGAGATTATTCTTCTTACAGACATCAGAAAAGTATAGAGTAGATTTATCTACGTTAAAAATATACCAAGTGCTAAATCCAATCAACGACTTGTTATTATTACTATTACAATAGTTAAGACTAGTTTTTTTATGCACACAATGAAATTTTCAAGAGCAATAATTTCGGCAAAAAATGTTTTCAACCGTTATTGATAAATAGTAGATACTGTATTACTATTTCCTAATAGATAATTCATAGGCGTAGGGTGGTCAAATATATTGAGGGGAGGCGGAAGCCCCAATAAAAAATTTCAATGTGGCCTTACGTGGAGGACTCTAGCCCCCATAACCCCCCTGTTTACTGATTTATGTTAAGGATATTCATTAAAAAAAAGTTATGCCTATTTTACTAATTAATATTTTTAATTTAATATTTCTATAATATCAAAACACTACAAAATATCACCATGTACAATGTATACATAGAAAATGGTAATAAAAGCATCTTAGGCCGTGACAATGGCATATCAGTTATAATTGAATTACAATTAACCACGTATGCATCACAATGACTTACCTACTTTTAAAGACGACATGGGTAGGCAAACTCGAAACCTACTGTCTATATACAGGGGCGTAGTTTGGGGTGATAGTATGGGGTTTGTTACTCCTCCTACAGTTTTTACACCAGCTCTATATATTTTTAATTTTTACCCATTCACCTCTTTCTTTCTAAGGTTATCGGCTAATTCCCAAGAAAAATTTAATTTATATGTTTATTTTGATACTGTTTTGTTACCTACATTTAATTTTATTAATTTATAATACGTACTTACTTATATAAATGAAAAAAAACTATTTTGTGAAATTAAGCGTAGGTACTAGGAAATAAGAAAAATGTAATTATTATGGGCCTAATTATACTTATAATTTTTACCTATTTAATTAAATTTAATATATAGGCACCTATATTAACAAATGCAATCAATACCTATTTCGAGAAAAAATATTTTAGTTCAACAAATTAATGATTCAACGGGAAAACATTATATGGGACGCTCAATAAAATATGAATCACATACCCCTTGCCACTTTGTACCACTTTAACCAGGATAAGTTAGATTAAGACTGATTAGGGGAACTTTACCTTCAAAACTTATTTAAAATTTTGGTTTCCTAGAACTTAAGTATCTGTAAGTTGTAACTTTCCAGCAGAGCGGTTACCTACTTTCCCCCTTTTAGATTCTAAGCGGAACACAGTAGATATGTCATCACCTTTGGGGGCAATACAAATTCTTCGCTTTTCATTGGTGTTGATTTGTGGTAAAAAATGGGAACTAGTTGGTATTTTAAACATTTCCCGAACTCATCAAAATAATCGAGAAAAGGGGAATTTGTTACGCAAAACTAGAACAAAATATTTTTTTTTTCACAGGTTGTAACTCAAAAGTTAAAAGTGACCTAGGAAAAACGAATAAGGCTACTTTAAGGCTTTAACCAAGTTGATATTATTAGTTCGGAATAAATGATAAAATATTTTTAATATTTTTGAGCTATTTATAGACATACAAAATGAAACTTTTTAGTCTGTTTCAATAGGTTACTGTCAAATATAAATAAATTGTGTTTATAGATATATTTTTTAGATTTTTTGGTTGAGCGTAAATTCACAATAATTTTTTTTTTGGGCGACAGAAGCTAAAACGTTACCTGTAAATTTCAAAATTATTTTAAATAATAAATTTGGTAGCAATAATTTAGAAGCCTATAAAAATATTTTTCTGGAATAAATAAGTTGTAGTATCCAGCACACGATATCCATCAAATAATTTATGCACAAAAATCTAAATCAATTATCTTGGATATTGACTTCAAAAATCAAGAGAGGGAACATTGTATTTCATAGTAATCTTTTATTTTATGTTAAATTGTCCTAGATAAAGTTATATATTTTAATATTAAAAATAGAATTTTATGTTCGGTTAAAACCACCCAAATGACTATGTCAAAAATATATTACATAGTTAGCTAACAAACTAATTCCTGTGCAAGATATGGTTATTTATAATAAAATTGAAAAAATATATACCATAAGTACAAGTCCTCTCTCACCCCCTCCCCTCCCGTGACAGCTAGCAATTTTTTTTTTTCAGCCCAATTTACTTTTAATTACAGTATCAATAAATTAATATTTCATTCTTGGTAGAAGGTAGATTAAGTTGTCAAACCCGGCCACCCGGGTTATACATTTTATCATACCGTTTATTTTAAATAACAAATTTATATAAGTTATTTACTCTATGACAGAAGGCATTTATCAAATGCAGTATTTTTTTGCGTGAGGGGGGTGGGGGGAGGAGAGAATTAACTTCAAGAGGGCTCCACCTGAAAAATAATTTAGATATAGATTGCTATATCAACTGGGAAATCCATTGTATTAAGAATTATTACATGTAGCAATATTTTTTTTTTGGAAAACGGGAATAGGATTAAAATATGCAATTTTAGTATATAATTATTATTTTTCTGTTTTTTTTTTTTTTAACTTTTTAAAAGTAAATGCTTTGAAGGTGTTTATACAATACAACAATAATAATTTATGAACAACAATATTCAGAAAAAAAATGTTACATGGAACATTAATTTTTGGTTAATATTCTAAAATAAAATATATATATATATACATACATAAAATAATTATATGTATCTATCTACCTATAATAAGGAAATGATTTTATATTTTATATGCAAAACATGAACAAGTATTTTACAATATTTTATAAATCGAATATTACCATGTAGTAGTTTTATATCTCAACTCGGTACCCACTCAGAAAAATTCACATATTGTTATAATTTTGAGGTGGTCTTTGTGAATTTGGTCTGTAAGTGGATGGCCTTGAAAAGGTGGAGTCCATTAAATTAGGTGGCGGAGCATTTCGCATGCCATTTTGATTGTTTCCATATTGTCGAGATGGCCTATTATTTTGTGTGTTGTTATTGTAAGGATGTGATTTATTGTAATAAGATCTCGGTTGTTGGTTGTATCCAGTTGTGTTTGATGGTTGATGTATAACTGGTCTATTAAAATTATCATTAGAAGCTGTTTGAAAATTAGCAGAAGAACCATAATTTGGATTAAAATTATTATTGACTCTAAGATCAACATCTTGATTCATAGGAAAGTTGACATTTACATTATTAATGAATTGATTTCTGCGTAAGTCTTGATCTTTTTGAAGGTGTTTGGCTGCATATGAATAAATTGGATCTTTATTGCTTTCAAAAGATAGATGTTGCCGTACTTCTGGAATTGCACCAGAATGAAGAAGACGCATTAATGATTCTCGACCTTCCCTAATTGCATTCGCTAATGGTGAATTTTGATCTACTTTTATCATTTGTCCATAAATAAGAAGAGATTCCGGCTTCAATTCACTTGCTGGTCTAGAACCTGGTATCAAATCCATTAAACTTTCAACAACATTATTGACTACATCACTATCAGGGCCAAGATTTTCTTCAGCATCATCTTCGATTATTTCATCATTAGTCTTATATTCATTCCAAAACTTTTGGAAATTCTTAGGAATAGGTTTAGAGTAAGGGATTTTCTTGATTTGTCGAACTCTGGTTGTTTCTTCAGTAGAGGCAATATCTAAAAGTGGTATGGTATTATTGTCAACTAACGTTTTATTAGTATCTTCTTCATCAATGTCTTCTAGACCCATTCCAGGAATAGTCGATTGAGCATCAGCGCACATATTATCTGTTTTTAACATGTTAGAAACTGTGTTTACTGAGTGATATTTTCCAGTCATTTTATCTCCAGGTCTGTTTCGGGTCCAAAACTTACAAGTGTAATCATTTGAACCAGAACACAAAACCTCACCTAATGGATGCCAAGCTAATGACCAAACAATACTATCATGAGCTTGATCAACAGATCCAACAAATTTATCTACACCCACATTCCAAAATAATATAGCACCATCAGAACCACCACTACAAAATAAGTTTTCGTGATATGGATGCCAGGCAATAGTACTAGCTTCTTTTTTGTGACCTCTGAATGTTTGAACTTCATGGGAAAGATTTCTTATATCAAATAATTTTAACAAGTGATCCCTGGAAGCAGACACAACCCAATTACCATTGGCATTCCATTTAACGTCCATAACTGTACTTTTATGAGCGTGTAAAGTGGCTAATGATTGACCAGTTTTTGGGTCCCATAGTTTAATTGGCTGTTGATTATCTTTACTACCAGAAATTAAAAGACCTTTATGCGGATGCCAATCAATACATTTCACATCTGCTCCATGTCCTCTAAGTATTTTTTCTTCTCTGTTAGTAAAAAAGTCCCAAATACGTATGGTTCCATCATCTGAACAAGTTGCAAATTTATCGTCTGATTGACTAAAACTAATACCTCTAACAGCTTCATTATGCGCTTGAAACATCTTAACGTTATTCATATTTGATTGCCAATATTTAATGAAACCAGTATGGTCACCAGTTGTCATCCAGTTACCATTATGAGACCATACCATTGACCGAACAGGTGAATCATGTGCTTGTAAAATAGTTTCAAAATTGAATGTAAGACCATTCCATAGAGTAAATTCTCCACTAGACGCACCAGTTATTAAACGTCTACCTTCGGGTGTCCATGCTAAACAAAATACAGGACACCGTACTTTATTAGTAACAGTTTTGACAAAAGCAGTAGTAACTGAATTTACAGAATTATCCACATAACACTGTGGAGGTAAAAGTTGAGGAGTATATAATATATCTGGTTGTAAAAATGGTCGATCTCTGTAATCTCTTTGCCAAATACGATTTTGAAGCATCCGAATTAGTGATGCATTGTAATCCACAGTTTTACGAAGACCTGATTTCCTCAAACGTTTGCCATCGAAATCTACATCAACTGGTGGTGCACTTTTGTTAAGTTGATGCCTTGGTGGACCACCCAAACTCGGACCACGGATGTGTAAAGGTATTGGGCCTTGAAACCTGTAGTTTGTCGGAATGAATGTATTGGTTGAAGGCGGCGGAATCGAAAAATTTATTGGAGGTGGAGGTACCAAAAAAGAAGTATCCACAGTAATGGACATATTTTTTAACGATTTAATACAAAATATTAATAAATCTAAGAATTAAAATATGTCATTACCATAGTAGCTACTTCGAAGTCCGACGCGAAATAAATATTTTACGTAAATCTAATAAGAAAACACAAATCAAAAAACACTAAACACACTACACAGGGACGGCGGCACGAAGCTTTACTTAATATTCACTAACTACTAGTAACTACAAATCACTTTTCATTTAAGTAAGACCATATTCACTATGAATTATGATTTAAGATACCGTCTACTCACAAATGTAAAATACACTACCAGGATCAGGATGAAGAATAATAACGCATGATGCGTCCCTAATCACATCAAGAGCGACATGGAATAAAAAAACCAGATAATATTTTATTCCAGGTATTGTATCAACTTCAACCAAGATGTAGATAACATGAACTACCGCCATAAAACATATTATATAAATTATCAACTACATCAAGATTCAAGGTGTATTTATTAAATACTTTTAATTACAAAATTATAATTGGAGGTAGGTACAAGAAAATAAACAAAATACACAAGAACAATAGTGTAATTAATTTTAGCATTACCTATAACATATTGTATTGCCAATTATATTCTTTATTTTTTCAAATTGGTTTGTTTGCCAGCAGATGTCAGGATTAATATTTTTACATTATAGTAAAAAAACTGATATTTGTGGATTTTAAGTAAAAAAATAATTAAAATAGGGAAAGAAACTTACCAAATTTTGTATCTTAATAGGTATATGTTTAAAACTAATAGTTGTGATTTATATCTAAAATACATTTGACGTTTTGTCTCTTTCTACTTGTTTTTTTTTTCTAGATTTGTTTTGATACAATATTTGGTCAAACGAAAATTAAATAGACAACAGATAAGTAATAATTTAAAACGTAAAGCTAAATGTAGATGATCCTTTTGGAAAAATAAGTAAAATACTACATTGTGAGCTATTAGTACATTGACGACACTAATTCAAAAAAAAATTTACATTTCGCCCGATCAAGCATTTATCCCAAACTGCCAGATATTTTGAATTTTGATTGATTTACATACAGCTTCATATAATTTGAACATCAAAACTAATGGAGATCAAGTATGTTATTTATTAATTTATTCTATTTACAGTCATAATAAAAATAGGTGGCTAAATTTAAAATATTTAAATAAGTGCAAAAATGTATTTGTTTGTTGTACATACATTTAAAGGTTGTCCTAAAATGTTTTATCAATGTCTTAAAGCAAAAACAATGTGATATATTATGTAAAAATAGGTAATTCAAATTTAAATAATTTAAAAAGTAAAATGTAAAAGTTCAATGATACAATTTATAAATAATGAAATTAATAGAATTATATATGTAGAAAAGTAGTTTTTATACTTTTTTAAGAGAATACATAGAGATAGGCGTGTCCAGCCATTTGAAATTGAGGGGGGGGTAGTAACACTAAAATGTTAATACTGATTTATGGACTATTTTGTGTTTATTTTTTTGCGGCCCTCTTACAACATATAATATTAACTAAAAAGTTAGATAAATAAATAATTATAAAAATATTTTTGATGGGGAGGGGGGGGGGCGTGCTCAGATTTCTCCCATAGTTACACCTATTACATAGACATAGAAATGTAGCCTGGGTAATACAGGTGGTTCCTGTATGTCGTATTAGCAATGTCTATGACTATAAGACTTTATTGTTATGCATATAAGTACTTAGTTTTACAGTCTTTTAACTTCATAGTTAGTATCCAATACCAATTTAAATGAAAATTTGTTGGTTAACTGGCCTTTTGTGACTGTTAATTCGCAAACCTCAATATACCTGTATTAGTTTATACCACAAAAAAGAAATGAACAATTTGTTTAAATAATATTCATATTTAATAGATATCTCTATATACTAAATGGTTGACAACATAATAAACCACTTTAAAAACAATAAAAATTTTTTTTTAATAAGACTGAAACTCAATTAGTATCATCTTGCGGAAAAATCTTGTATGGATTTAATATATTTTTTGGATCAATAGTATTTTTTAATTTTTTCATTAAATCTATTTCTAAATTGGATTTTGAATATTTCAAATATTTACTCTTTAAAAATCCAATTCCATGTTCAGCACTTACACTTCCTTTGTATTTGCTAGTCCATTCATATACATAAGGTTCAATGGCTGAGGCTATTTCAGCATTATGTTCTATTGTAGCCACATTTAAATGTAAATTTCCATCACCTATAAATACAAATATGGTACAATATAAAATACAAATTACATCAAAATTAAAATGTAATATTGTTAAAACAATAAATACAAAATTATTACCTAAATGTCCATAGCCACAAACCGCTTTAACATCTAGTTTTTCTAATCGTTTCCTTATTTCAGGCACAATCTCATAAAATAACTCATGAGGTAAAGTTATATCATATTTATAGACGTATCCATATCTTAATAAACTTTCAGGAATATTTTCTCTTATTTTCCATAAATTCTAAACATTTTCAATTTTCTAAATAAAATAATTTACTTTGTTGTTCATCTGTTTATTATTATATTTTCTCTATAGATATTCATTACTTGAATTAGTGACGGTTGGTCTGCTACAGTAGCATCTAAAATTATTTCTTCATCTAAGGCTTTTTCTAAAAATTCTTGAATGGAATGACTGATATAATTATTATCACCTGATAATTCTACAAGAACATAAAATTTCAGGCTGTCATTTATTGGACACTTAATGCCAATATTTTTTTGCACACTTTTTATTGCTACAGAGTTCATTAGTTCAAATGATGAAAGACTATTAGAAAATTCTTTCCGTACTAACGAGAAGAAACTTAATACTTTATCAAATGATTCTAATCCTGTAAATAAATAATAATGAACACAATCAGGTCTTCCATTAGGAAACAAGTAAGTTATGGGTTCTTTCTTTTGGGTGGCAAAAATAATATAATTATAGATATAATTATATCATACAATTAGACAGAGTCATATATTATTTATAATTAAAATAATATAATTAAAACTATTGTGATTTCACATAGGGACATATTTACCCTAGGGCTAACCATGCCCATGTTGAGTAATTTGGTGATTTAAAAAAAATGTATTATTCTTTTATATCACTTTTACTTTTTTATCAAATACAATTGTTATACATTTTTAATGAAAATAATACTTAATTACTTGTGTACTGGAAATGTATACCAAATAAATGTGAAAGAAGTTATACCTGTATAACAATAGTAGAGCATGACCACATTGGTATTTATGTAGCAATGTAGGCAGAAATAAATTTGATTTGTGTTTATCTACTTTTTAGCAAAACATTGATATTTTGTTTGGCGAGTTCAGCTTACAGACAATTGTCGAACATCGATAATAATAATTATTAGTATTTGTTGTGTATGTACAATCATTCATCTATTACGAGTCAGATTGACTTACGTGTTTATGTGTTTTTTTTATATTATATTAATTTAAATTGTTAATATGTTAATTAAAATGTTTTAACTGAATAGTTAATATTAATAACAAAATAAATGTAATGTTTTCTGCTCAAATGAATTCAAATTACAGTATTACTAAAAGTAAAATACATTTTTATGATAGTAATTTAAATATATGCTGACAGACTGGATTCACCAGGATATTTTTCATGTGCGATGATTTATTATTGAATTTAAATTTAACCATTAACAAGGTGAATACGATTCTAACTGTGAAACAGAGGAGTACATACTTGCTCACATTATACTGTTAGTAAATATTTCGGTTTTTAAAGATATTTCACACATGCCTCCCAATATATACTTTTGAATTAATAATTGCATAAATACTATCTTCTCTTCAAAAATATTATCAGTATACAGCCAGGATAGTTAGTTATTGTTAAATATAATTTTACACATTTTTTGATTAAAATTGGTGTTTTTTTTTATAGGATAATAGTTTATAGTTTAAAGGAAAATATTAAGTAACATGTCTGAACACAATAAACTTAAAAATTAGACAAATAAAGAATTTTTTACTCACCAATAAATGATACATTAACAAATTTTGGGGTATTTGGACATTGAATAGCAATTTTTGTAATAACTCCCAAGGTTCCTTCTGAACCAATAAACAAATGTTTTAAATGATATCCAGTGTTGTCTTTTTTCAATGTATTAAGGCAATCTAAAATTTGTCCATCAGCTAACACCTAAAATTCATAATTTAACAATTAAACCTAATTTATAATAATTTAAATTGAATAACCATAAACAAAACTACCGCTTGTAATCCCAATACGCTTCCTTGTAGACTTCCATATTTAATTAATCTCAAACCTCCAGCATTAGTAGCTAAATTACCTCCAATCTGACAAGTGCCTTTTGCACCCAAATCAAATGGCATTATAAACCCTTCGTTTTGAACATAATTCATCAAATTTTCTAATACACATCCAGCCTGGCATACTAACACACCTAAATAAACTCAATTTATAAAATCTAACTTAATGTTAATATGTAGGTAGTAAGGTACCTCCTAGTCCAAGACGTGTCCAGTAATCATTTACAGTTCATGCACAACAGGGGCATATCCAGGGGAGGGGAAAACTACACCCCCCCCCAGCCATAAAAAGTTCTGTTAGGGTATTGAGACATGACCCCTGAATTCAAACATTTTAAATTTAGATCAAATTTTGCAAGTCATGGCTACGCATGACGGGCAAGACCCGTGGACACGCCTATGCTCCTAGTAGATGAAACTATGGACAGGTTCAAAATTAATTATATTCCTTAACTTGATAATCAGATTTGAAAAATATAAAATATGTGAGAAATAATGAGATACAGAAGCAGTAATTTAATGACTTAAATACCTATCAGAAAATGTTGGCTTATAGTAATATAATTGCCAGAAAAATATTAGGAAGCACAATTTTACCCACATCAATTAGGTACATACGTAACAAGTTTAAATAGAATCTTAAACAATGTTATTTAATAAGTTCATTTTGATAAGACATATATTTACCTGATAATTTATTAAAGCTAATAATTGAATTCATTGCAGAAGTGGACAAAATTACTTCATCAAAAACTGGAACACTACCTCCAACAAGACCAGTATTGCCACCTTGAACACATACTGCTATATCGCGCTCATAACAATACTTGAGAATCGCTGATACTTGTTCAGTTGTTTTTGGTTTAAGCACATACTTACTGAAACCTATGCATATAAATTACTTATTATTAAAATGACATACATTGTCATTTGAAATATTTACCAGAAACAAATTTTAACCAATCTACATTGTAAGATTTTACTTCTTCGCCAGTAATAAAATTGTTAGCACCTAACAGGTTTTTGAAATATTCAACATCTGCAGATTCTACCGTACCATATGATCCTCTTTTTAAATTAGGAAATCTATCTTTGGTCAATTGAACATTTTTAAGCAATGCTGCCTTAGTACACAGCTTACGAACATTAAAAAAATTAAATGTCATTTTAGTATTAAATCAATCAATTTGAGAGCAGTAAAATTAATTTATAAAAAAAATTATATAGAAATGATTGAGGAATCTTTAAACATTTTAAGACGACAGTTTACCAAATTTTTTTAAATTTTATTTTGTTAAATCTAGATAGTTTAATGCAATTATTAAAAAACTGAAATACACATTTGATAATCGTTTTTCATCATTGGACTAAACAATTTTAAGTAGCGAATTTAACAGATTTATTTAGAATACGCAACGCATTGACGAGTTGTAGCTATAAAATGTACTTTAAATGTAGCTCAATGTTCGTAAATCGTGGGCTTACGTGGGATCGTACTTCGCAGGTGAAACTAGTTATCACTGTTCTCTGAGATAACGTTCGATGAGTGTTTGAAGCGTTTGAACTTTGAACTAAAATGTAAAAGTAACTAATAACTAATAAGTAATGACGTAATAACAATATTATTTGGGAAAACAACAGATTAACAAAACGAGCTCTGGTGGAAATCTTCCGATTAAATTTAGTTCTATTTCGGTTATTTTACTTTTTCAAACAAATGAATTTTGTTATTGAACCTTGTACACTGGTATAGGTAACTGTAAACCCTGGTAAGTACAATTATTGCTACTGATATTATCAATTAATACATTCACGTCTTCACTAAAAGCAAAATTTCAACGGAATGTCGGGGAATAACATACAGTTTGATGATTCACAGTATCCCCACTGGTATCCCTAGAATTTGAAGAATACATTTGTTAATAAATTACGAACTTCTTAAGACGTAATGATTCGAAATAATTTAATATCAGAAATATTAAAATAAGCAATATTATAACCTGCATTAATAAGATAAACAAGTATTGATTTGATTTTCCAATAAAATGGTTCTGTTTTATTTAAAATCGATGGTTTTCTTGGGGGAAATCGCCTAGGCGCCTGATCATCAGTTTTCAGTACGACTACGACAGCGCTTACAGAGTTTATCTGTTTTCCCAATACAGCGATTTGTTGACCTTCGCGATTTTCATTTTGCTAAGAACAAATAACAATCAATAAAAATAAATTCGTATCAAGTATAGACCGCATAATATTGTCTATAAATTCTTATAATATATAAAATAAAGTTTAAGCCACGAAGTCACAAACTATATTAGGATTATTTTCATAAAATAATCTGTGTAATGTGTATCAACTAAGGTCACTTAGTTTTTTATGATTATGGTATCAAGTATTAGAATTGATCAGTAATACTACAGAAAAATTGTTTGTTTTGAACACTTGTGAATTGTGATGTAACCCTGTAACATTATTACGAACAAAGAATATAATAATAATAAAAAATTATTAATATCTTATATACAAAACATGAAAAATAAAAACTAGTAAAAATAATTACTCTGTGTAGGTCATTATGGATAATTATGTATAGAGCTTTACTTTTCGTACATAAATAATTCTATAGTAGCATCGTCATAATGTTATGGTATTTCAGCATAAACTTTTTACTACGAGTTTATTATTTTATTATACCATATTCTATATTGTGTACAAGGTGGAAAAAAGGATAAATCGTAATATACACGATAATAGTAGTACAGTAGGTACCTAGTACCTACACTCTGAACTCAAGTCTGAAATAGTGACGAACGTGTAATATTATAATATTTGTTAAAGGTCTATGACCTACGGCTGATGATGGCTATGTATTACTGATTGCTGCACTGCTGCAGGTTTTGTCCAATTTGAACGTTGGATGGCTGATGCCGTTTTTCCAACTATACAGAAAGGTAATATCACAGATTAAAATACCGTCTACACTACAGCAGGAAGTTCTAATGCCGTGTATGGCGGTCTTTAATCGTCGTCTCGAGTCTCACAACCCAGTATTCGAGACACACAGATTACTCAGAGCACTGCGCCGAGTTCACCACTTTCGAATTTTCGAATTTTCGATGCCCAACGTTTATCCTCGATTACGGCCCGCAAGAAGCGCAACTAGCGACCAAGCGGAAATTAATATAGTTAAGTATTGTTTATTTTCATGATATAAATATATTTTTTCATTTCGACAATTATGTACACAGAGAGCGCTAGCTACACTTCTTCCTATGGTGAACAGCTGATTTTCGGGGATAAACTGCGAGCATTCACTCTGGAGACCAATTTATAATACTTTCTATACGGCTTTGAGTAACCAGTACATTGTGCATATTATATTATTATGTATCCATAGGCGGCGATACTGCTGGCGCTGTCGTTATGGGTAGAATGTTCTGTGATAGCAGCACCCATAATTCCTACAGAAATGGCATATAAAGTTAGTTTTTACTTAATATCATGAACTTGCATTCTAGACTAGTGAGTACAATTGGTAACTTACCAAGTAGTGACATTATATATTTACTATCGTCTATCTTTAATATCATTGTCAATCCAAACATCCAATATTAAAGATAAATTAGTCGTTTACTATCTTAAATCTCGGCGATGACTGTTGATCATTGACCACTGGCTACAGCCATCTACAGTCTGTGAAAAGTAGTTTAAACTTTAAATTACTTAAGTAAAGAATCCGACGACCAACAGTCCGCGTTCTGTGATATCATAAGTCATAACCACTTTCATAATATTTTAATATTATATATATTTATACAGCGATTAAGTAATTTTTGATTACTGATTATTGATCACAGAATTTGCGGATCAATGATTATAAACTAATAAGTATATAATTAACATTTTACTATACCTATTGTTCACTTCAAAGACTAATGATTAGTACTATTTTCATATTTTAATTAATTCATTGTTTTAAATTAGGTATTTTAAAGGCATTTTGAAAGTAATTTTTTAATTGCTCACTTATTTTGATAGTAATTTTCAATTTTAATGTAGTTTTGATTAGTTCAAATTCTATGTTTTAAATCAACTCATAAAATATCTTTTTGTTAAAATGTTATAAGTAATAGAATTGATTGATAGTGCGGAAGTCAATAGACACATCAATTATAATGTCTCCGGCAAAAAATCGTCAGAACATTTTACAGTTGATAAGGGATCGAGAATTGAACGTAATATATATACACATCCTAACATAGTATATTTTATTATTCTATTCAGTCAGATTAATTTTAAAACTATGATTGATGATTAGGATCACATCCGCACAAAGTATGCATTAAAAAGTAACTTGAACTACAAATGTATTTCAAAACTTGGATTACTCACTCAATTAGAAGGACATCAAGGATGTGTTAATTGCCTACAATGGAATGAAAATGGAAGGTATATGTATATTCAACTATCAACAATTTTAATTTCATAAAAGTGTATAATTATTAATAAATAAATTGTTTACTAAGTTATTATATAATTTTTCAGCACCTTAGCATCGGCATCTGATGACTATCAAGTAATACTATGGGATCCATTTTTACAAAAAGTTAAAACTACTATTAAAACTTTACACCGTGGAAACATATTTTCTGTCAAGGTAATTTAACACACTGCAGTATATATTTTTTTTAAGAAAGTTTACTTACCCAATTCACTGAGAGAATGTAGCTAATTTGAACAAATCACGGATGATTCGCCCCCGCCAATTCGTCCCCGTCAAAAAAACAAGTCCACGGACGTTTCGTCCCTGTCTATTATTAAGATAGGACATTTGGCCCCCGGCAGTTATATAGATTTATTTATATCTACCCATAGGACGTTTGGCCTCTGGTTAGGTTAGGTTAGGAAAGAGGCATTATTTTTTGGAACTGTATTAATTAATGTCTGAACAACTTCACTTTTTTCTATTTTTGTGAATATCTAATGCACGTAAATGTTTTTTTCTACCCACATGTTGTGTCACAGTAACATTTACGAACAATTAATTTTAACATTAACAATCTACTTATTATGTTCTAAATTAATTAACTCAAAAATATAATAATAGTAAACTAACAAGTTAACAATTTTATAAACATTTATTACCTTTATGACATCGATAGATATTTATCTTAATCAAAGTTCTTCTTATCGACAGATGATATTGCTCGACTATTATTTATTTGTCAGACAGTGGAAAAATGTTATAAATATTTCTTTTTATATTGTAAAGACTAAATAATACTTTATACCTACCCTGGATAGATTAGGTAGTATATTACACAAAGCACACTATGCAGTAATAGTTAGTCTGTAGTCTGTGTAATTGTGCGTCTGGCTTCAGTGAACTATGGAGGTGTTAACAACGGAAAGAAACAAGAAGAAATTAGTGCACAACGATCATTTATATTACAAACAAAAAAATGTGAAAATTTGTATCCGGTGGGTGTGTGTTCACAAAGGGTTATGTAATGGAACACTTACAACTGATGATGGAATGCATTTTGTCTTAAAGTTTGGAGATCACAATCATAAAGTTAATACTGACTTAATAAATGTAGAAAGAGCTAAATGTATTATGAAGAACACAGCAAAACAAAACTATGATATACCGTTTCGAATTTTTGCACTTAATGTAATCCCATTATCCAACGAAAGCAGACAGTTAATTCCGAAAGAAGATTCGATGAAAAGGACTTTACGGCGTGTCCGTAGCAATATTTATCCTAATATTGTAAAAATAGACGATATTATATTGGAAGGAATACAGTGGAGTACAACCGGTAGAGAACTCAATCCAGAGCCATTTTTATTTTACGACAACAAAAATAATAATAATCGTATTATTATCTTTTCTTCAAAAACGTGCCGCTAAATTTCATCTGAAACTAGAATTATTTATATGGACTGAACATTTTAAGCTTGTCCTTCTGAATTCTACCAAGTATACATATTACATGCAAGCATAAATAATTTAATAATTCCTGTGATGTACGCTTTGCTTCAACGTAAAAATAAAGACACTTATATTGAGTTATTGTCTGCTATACGGGATCAATTTGTATCGCTTTCAATAATTTCTATTGATTTCGAACAATCTGTAATACAGGCTATCAAGGAAGTATTTTATGATGAAGTATCGGTGCAGTTATGCTATTATCATTTAAACCAGTCCATCTGGCGAAAAGTTCAGGACTTAGGTTTGGCTATAAAATATAAAGAAGACAAAAACTTCAGATCAGCCGTAAAAATGATTCCTGCATTAGCATTTCTTCCAACCAATACTGTTAAAAGAGGTATGTAACTTAAATTTTTTTAATAAATATGCCAAAAACAAATCATTAGGAAGATAAAATAAAACAACATTGTAAGGACTTTAAATGTAATAATGATGATGATATTTTATATTTTTTGAAAAGAATAATTGATCTTATCTAATATGAATTTTTGTGTAAATTATTTTAATGTACTTAATAAAAATTATAATATTTGTACAAATGTGACAGGAATATGTAATCATATCATATTTATAATTTATGTTTACTTAATAAAATTATACCTTAATTATTATTATTATCATTATAATTGTTGTTTGCGTTTTAAAAAGAATTTAAATTTTAAGTTAAAAAAAAAAAGATTTAAATTTAGTGATTTAAAATTCCAGAGGCCAAACTTCCTATGGGTAGATATAAATAAATCCTTATAACTGCCGGGGGCTAAATGTCCTATCATAATAATAGACGGGGGCGAATCGTCTTTTTACCAATTTGAACATATGACTGAAGCCGAGGAATGGTTTTTTGGGCGTATACAGCGGTTTATGTGTTGTTTTGGTTTGTGTGCAACTACATTTTGTCGGCAAATAATATAAATGTGCTGGGTTAATAAAAATGTAAAAACAATTCGACTAAAAACGGTCAATAAATATAAAAATAATCAATATTATGATTTTGTTATGTTGTATGCAGTGTTGTAATATAAAATATTGTTTTGTCTTTTTTTCATATATAGTTTATACCTTGTTGTAATGATGATATAGTTGCAACTGGAGCTGGTGATTGGAGTTCACATACTTATAATGTAACAACAGGTAAACAATTAAACAGTTGCATTTGTTCTCAAGGAAGAATCAAACGTCTAGCTGTAGCAAATGATGCGCCTAGTGTTTATTGGTGTGCCTCAGAGGATGGATGCATTAGGTATGATTTGTTTAGTGAATTTGTCTGAAAATGGTTTTTTTTTTAAATTTAGCTTCAATGTAATCATACTATTGTTATAATAATGGTGACACTTTATTATTTGTTTATGTTCATACAGTCAACATGATATGAGAATGAGCCACGAATGTCCTAACGATAAATCTAAAACTACTTTGGTGACCATATATGGTAATTCGGGAAAAAAGATTGAAGCTAAATGCTTAGACATAAACCAACTTAGAACTGAGCAGCTTGCAGTTGGTGCTAATGATCAATATGTGAGATTATATGACCGCAGAATGATTCAATCATTGTCATCATTTGGTGTGCAATCTCTTTCGGACCATGTCCTTGAGTATGATGGCAATAATGCAGCATTAAGTAAAGTCAACAATGCACTTCAATATTTTGTACCGGGTCACATCCATTCAAATGACAATGAAACAATACCCAAAAAACAAAAAAGTTATGTAATTACTTATTTGACGTTCAGCCCTGATGGACAAGAGTTATTGGTTAATTATGGTGGTGAATATGTATACTTGTATAACCTAGTGAATCGAGCTGATAATGCATTTTTCAATATCCCTAAAGCTATGAAAGTTCCTCGTAAGTTTCTTGATACAATTATAAAATGTATATGTTATTGTAACATTTGTGTAATTTAAGGAGAAAACGGGGAAGGTTCTTCTACAGATTTAATAGATGATCCAGCTCCTGTTCCTCATTTGACACTACCAGATAAAGTAGTGCAATTAAAATTAAAGGTTAGAAATATTCATTTTAAATTGAGTGTCATTTATTTATTTATGCATTATACAACAGTAAATCTATAAGTGTTGTTATAATTTACAGGCAAATTATTTATTTGAAAAAGAAGATTATACTGCTGCTATTAATCTTTATAATGAAGCTATAAGTATTCATAAATCCAGTGTACTGTTTTCGAATAGAGCTGCAGCCTTTATTAAAAGAAAGTGGCATGGAGACTTCTATGCAGCTCTCAAAGATTGTGTCACTGCATTAGAACTGGAGCCTAACCATATGAAAGCACATTTCCGGTTGGCAGTATGCCTATTTGAACTGGATAAGTTAAAAGATTCTAAAATGTATTTAGATCAGTTCACAAAGAAGTACCCATCGTATAAAACTAGTGCCGCATACAAATGTCTTTATAGTGATTTGTTAAATGCACAATCTAATAGTAAAGATAAACTTGATGGTAACTATTATAACAGTATTTTTGTATTCATCTATTTAGTATTCTATAAAAACAATTAATTGTTTTTAATTAATTGTGTGTGTTCTCTATTTAGGAAAAAAATCACTTGAAACGTCGGATTCTACAACAAATGTTCTAGATGCATTACATGTTGAACGGGCCCAAAAGATAACTTTTGAGAAATACTTTCGTAATCAGGCGATGGATTACCATCGTAGATATTATGGTCATTGTAATACATCTACTGATATCAAAGAAGCTAACTTTTTTGGAAGGTGAGGTTGTTATTGATAGTTTATTATAATGAATTTTCAAATAGTTAATCCTAACATTATTTATAGTCAAAATCAATTCATAGTAGCTGGTTCAGATGATGGTTTATTTTTTATATGGGAAAAAAATACAGAGAATAATTTGCATATACTGAAAGGGGATAGTTCAATCGTAAATTGTGTACAACCACATCCTTCAGAGTTTTTGTTGGCAACCAGTGGTATTGATAATGAAGTCAAACTATGGAGTCCATTGCCAGATGTAAAACCATTAAAACAATTTAAAAGTTATGTTTAAAATTAAATGAAAACATTTAATGCAATGTTATAGGATGTGGATAATCCATGTATAATAGAACATTATAATACAACAGCTACGTTAAACCAAAGACGTATGACGGCTGATCCATTTGAAGTAATATTGCGTAATATGAGGAGAACTGCGACAGAGGGACCCGGCAGTATTGATTTGGCCACTATACGTGATCAATATGGAATTGATCCATTGTCTGATGATTTTAGTGAATGTCGAATGAGTTGATAGAAATCATAGTTTATGTCATTTTTTTTATTAACATTAAATATAAATAAATATTTTCAACTGTATAATTTTTTTTTTATGTTTCTAATATCTATGAGACTTTATCAACAAGAATTGTTTGTTTTGCAATGTCCAACTTCAATTCAATTTCATTTACTTCTGGTAAACTCATATCACCAATCTGAAATAAAATATGTATAATAAATTATGTTTAGCTACATAAAATAAAATATTTTAGTTTTAAATATAATATATCATTTTATAAGTTATGTGGCATTCACTAATAGCTTCTTACTTTGGTTACACTTCAAAAACGTATGTATATTTATTTGTAAACAAATTCAAAATATATTATTATCAAGTATGATTTTCCAGTCTTTATATAATATTTTAATAAATATTACTTTTGAATAATTCTAAGGTTTAGACTATAAATGTGATTTTGTTGATTCCTTAATATTATTAATTTTGATAAAGAAAACACCATGTTTATATTTGTGATCTTTATATTTTAAATATAAAACTTGTTAAAAGTGGATGCAGTAGTTATTAATTTCTTTGCCCAAATACTTATGTTTCCATTATTTAAATTTTGGAAAAAATAAATTTCTGTAAGATAAATTGTGATTGTTTACTACATTAAATCATACAGAGAAAATATTTTGGTACAATTTAATATGTGTTATAGAAAAATTCATAATATCATATGTGCTAATAACAATATTTTTGTCATTACCTTTCATTTATAAATATAGATTAACAGTTATAAAGCTAAATAAGATAATATATATTATAATGAAGAAATAAGCTAAATTTGTGGAGCAGTGTCTACACTCAGCTGCGTAAGTGCTCTGTGTACGAACCGACAGGTGTTGGTAGCTGGGCTACATGGGTGACCATCTTGGATTTTTAGCAATAAATCCTTGCTACACATACATAACTTGTGTTCAAATTAACCTTTCCCCTACACAAACAGCCCATGTTAAGTTAGGCCTAAGTTACCGGGCTTAAGATCAATAAAAAGTAAAACTAAATATTTATTGCTAGGAACTTATTTTTTTTTAACAATAAGACTACTAGTAGCAACTAGTGGTGTGGTGAACATTAATAAACTATGATGTATAGGATATATTTTAGTACATACCTGCTCTTAATCTCTCCTTAATAAATAATAGATATAATTATGATGTAGCTACAAATATAATTTCTTTTTACGTGATTGCTTACAATAATGTATCCAACTACAGAACTACCCAAAAATATTCAGAATGACACCTAACTCTGTTTACCACGCAACTAACAAAATTCCTTAAAGCCGCCAATACCCGTAAAAAATTTAACCTACAGATTTTTTTTATTTTGAAATTTTCCATTTGACTTTACACTCAAAGAGATTAATTAAAAAATCACTGTTATAAATTATCAAGGAAATAAAATGCCCATTCAATAGATAAGGTCCATGAAATTTAAGATGAACTCTTAATTCTAAAAAAAAAAAACTGAAATAAACTCATCCTTGATATCCTATACACAATTTAAAAACTAAAACACTTAAAACTTTACCAAAAAAAAAATTATATATACTGCCCTAAAGTAGTATATTATAAAAAATGCAAATTTAAAAAACTATTTACTTACAGACTGTAACAAGTAATTTATATCCAGTGTTAGCTGGGAACGAATTTTATCATCATCCGAATTAACTTTATAGTTTGGATCTCTAATCTTTTTTAATTTTCTTAAGCTTTCTTCTGTTTTTTTTATTGCTTTCATAACATCATCAACATAAGCTACATATCTAAAATAAAAGTTTATAGTATAAACAGAGGCATTTAAATTTCTCTATATTTTGTTTTTATTGGTTTAATTACTTACTGTGTTACTATATGATCTAATACTTGTTTTTTACAATTTTTATTCTGTAATGTTTCTAATGTTATCACTATTGATTTCATGTAAGCACATGGTTCAGTTGGATAATCTCGATTTGTATGTCTGAACAACCTTGGTACATCAGTTACTCTTATTACATGAGACATTGCTTCATCCGTTACAGATTGCACTTTACACTTACTTAAATCAGTAATCAACGTATTCAAATTGTCATTTACAATACTACCTGTACAAATATGGGAGGATATAAGAATACAAATCATGTTTCAAATGTTTGGTACACTTACTTTTTTGTGATTCTATGATATCAACAGGTACCGTTGTACGTAACAATTCTTCAAACATGGAATATATATCATTTAATTTTAAATAAAATACATTTAAATCACTTTCCAAATCCTCAAGAAATTTAATACGAGTGCTAAAATCTTTTAAATCAGTCTTTGATTTGATATTAGCATCTTCTGCCCAAGTCTGATATCTAGATATCAACTGTAATATTAATTTGAAAAATCTGAAATAAACCAAATTAAAATTTTTATAACAAACATTGTGTAGTGTGGACGCTTATTTTTAAAAGTATTAATAATTGAATAATTGTGTAACCTGTGGCTCAATTGGTGTATGAAGATATTTGGATCTAAACAAGAACACATAGAATCCCATACTGCTTTTGTGACTTTAAGTTTAAACATATCATCACTACATGACTCATAACTATTGTGGTTCATAATGTTTTCAGCACAAAATCCAATCTCTTGAAACCTTGAATTCAATAATTAAAATAAAAAGTATTATTTATCAAATGTATTACTACTATAATTTATAAAATTAACAATAATTTATGAAAAACATACTAAATATTTGAACTCACTATTTTTTAGTTATGTATCCATCTATTTATTTATTTTCATATAAGAAAGGAAAGAACTTTAACATGTATTAGTCGAATGGGGTTTTTAAGATGGAATATGAATATTAAGTTAGGAAAGAATAAACGAGCAATACATTTTGATGAAAAGAAGTTTTTGTAAGAAGGCAATATTAACCAAAAGTCTGGGGTCGTCTAAATTGAGTTTATGGACGGAGTCATAGTCATTCAGCGGATTATCAATTTTGAGTGAATAAACTGATTAAGAAACTGGTGCTTAAATTCTTTCTAATTATCTGCATGCCTCTCAAGTATGGGGATCCTAGATGACTGAGCCATATTCAATAATTGGTTGAGAAAGTTCACAATAATGAATAAAGGATTTTAAAAGAAGCATATAACTTGTATTCAGAAATAATACTTTAAAAGAATGTTTCCTTTTTTTCTTTTAGGGAAATTTTTTTAAAACTTTACAATAAACATTATTGATGGCGATATTAAGTCTAGTGATGGACATATTTTAGCAAATACATGATCACGAATGTCAAGGTTGGCATGGGGTAGATCTGAACCTTGAAAAGTATAACTGAAGTTGACAGGGTTAAGGCACCACGTGAATTTTAGTTTGGCACTTGGAAATATTTAACAGGAAACTCAAATTATTAGACCAAGAGAAAACATTAATTAATGATACCCAATTGTAATTTTTTTTTTTTTTTTTTTTTATTGATCTTAAGCTTCGGCAACTGAGGCCATTAGCTGTAGTAGGATTTGTATTGTAGGTTTGTTGTGTATTGTATATTTTGGGACGGTAGGGGGGAACACGTGTGTGTTTGTTTTTGGCAGAATTTCGAATGGGGCACCCGTAGGTTTCTGCCATGCCCCGGGGGTGGGTGATGGCAGCACTTGTTCTCCGGTCACCGTGACTTGTCCGGAGAAAAATGCCGCCTGGTAGCCTAGGATCGAACCGCGACCGGCTGCGTCGCAGCGGACGCGTCAGACCACTCGGTCACCTCATCCCCAATTGTAATTTGTTACATCAATTAATGTTGATAATATGCAAAAATATTTTTAAATTCAAAGCAAAAGCTGGAAAATGTCTGTTTAAGTATACAATTTATATTATTATTAAGAGAACACGCCAAGTGGGCATTTGTTGTTTTCGTCTTACAAACGTACAATGTGGCAACTTTTACATTCACAATAATACATTTTACTTTGTAATTTCTAAAATTTGAGTGAATTTACCTCTTATAATATTTAAAGGCAAGAATATTATCTAAGGAAATTTGGAGGATTTTATTGATATTATTATTTTTAAGTTAATTATGTCCATTTTTAAAGTGTACATTTTTTAAAATTTTTAAAATGATCATAACTTCCTTAAAAATGATAATATAATTGTATGATGGTTTTTTAAATCAGTTTTACAATGATACAATGAATTATGATCTTTATTAATATTATTATAAATACTATTACTTTTTTGATGAAAAGCAAATACCTATTTGGTTGATTGTTTAAATTGGGCCATAATATGACAATTATATCTAATAAATCTAAACATTATTTCTTACAGTTTTACACTTATAAGATAGTAAATTATTTTAGGACTAGGGAAGGAAGTATAAGAGTTGGCATGTTTTTCAATTATCGTTCAAAACATAGCTAAGTAATAAATACATTTGTTTCATAATACTAAGAGTTTAAGGCAATATTTTACATATTATTTATTCCATAAAAGTGGATATTTTGTTATATTTATAATATTTAAGTGATTTTTTCACATATTAAATACAACTTTTCTAGAAATTGAAACAAAATTAATTTAAATCATTAAATATTATTTGATGATTCATCATAAAATGTATTGGTGAACAATCATTGTTCATTTATATTCAATACATTTTAGTCACATAATTTATTGTTCATTTGAGCTTAATAATTATTGATTCATTAACACATTATGCATTTATAATTAATTTTTTATTTTGTTTAAAGGCAAGCTTAAAAAAGTAGAGGGATTAAGAAAGAAAACAGATACATATTAATTGTAATTTTTAAATTCGTTGGTTTTAATGATAAAATAAAATAATTTTGGGAAGACGAAGTGGCTGAGTGGATAATGTGTCGGTTGCAGCTCGTACCGTAACCGATTTGAACCTCGGTCACGGGCGGCACTTTTTTCCGGGCAGCCATGGTGTCTAGAGAAGTTGGCCGCCATCCCCCAACCGGGCATGGTAGAAACCTACGGTAGCCCACTAGAAATTCTGCCAAAACAAACACACACGTGTTCTGTAACCCTATAGTACCACAACCTACAGCTAATGGCCTCAGTTTCCGAAGCTTAAAAATAAAAAAATAAAAAATAATTTTGAGAGTATATTTAAGCATGTTTTTTTTAAATTTATTTTTTATTTATTCTTATACATTAACTTTTTAGATCTAGAGTTCAAAGTTATAATTTTACAAAAAGTTAATTGAATATAAAATAAATAAAATTTGAGTTTAAAAAAATTTAGCTTTACCATTTTTTTTTATATCTTCAGTACAATAGTATATTATACTTGGTAATTATATTCAAAATACATTTAAATGTGGGTACTTTTATAGAAAATAAGACACAAAACTAAAAGACAAAAATGTAATACTATACTATATTGTACAACAAAAAAGGTATAAGGAGTTTAACATACTCCCCCTCCCCCCAGAGAAAAACTCTGATAGTCGGAAAGATAAGTCATTATATATTTCAATATATTTTGTCTTACCGGTATTGATAGTAAATTGGCAAATTCCAGCATTTTTTAAAATCATTCCAACTTTGTACTTTGTTTAATGGTTCACTTTCATGTTGTGAAACAGATAATTCAATCAAATGTTTCATAAATTCATTAAATGTTACTTTATAATTCTAAAATATTAGAAATATAGTTAGACATTGGGATATGAGTTATATTTATATTTATTAGTAATTTATAAGATATTTTAAGAAATCATACTTTTATGAAAATATCAGGTTCTCTGAAGTTATAGATGCATTGCAAATTATTTTTTACTTGATCAAAGATAACAGGCCAGAAGCTTTTTGAAACAAAATTGAACTTGCAAGACTCGTTACTTCTATACATAAATAATATATATTAAACGTGCATTATCATTATTGAAATTAATAATATATTAAATATAAAGCGTACACATTGTTTTGTTCTTCTGCAGCTTGAAGCAAATGTTTCAAATCTACTTGAAGGAATGCATAGCACTGGCTGTATAATTCTCTTAAACCATCTTTACAACTCCGTAAATAATTTTCATTCAGTATAGACCTCATTGCTGGCGTCACAACTTCAGTCCTACACACATCTTCAGCATATGTTATTCTATCTAAAGATAAATATAGTTCAAGAAAACGCTTCACTGCGTTTGCATTTGTTGACACTGAAGACACAAATGCTTCATTTAATTTGCTCATTAATAAACCATTCAGCGTTGTTTGTTTCTAAATAAAAAAAAATGCGCAACCTTATTAAAACTGAATCATAATTGTATTTGGAGATTAGGTAAGTTTTAAGATAAAATAAAAAATTTAATTAATCAGAAAATATTAATCTTATATGTATGTACCGTCAAATGCACAGTTTTCAATAGATCACTGCATTTTGTCATCCTTGATGAAAGCTGATTATATTCAGCCACAGCTCTAGTTAAAATGATTATATTACAATCATTTTGATCCAATAATAATTCATCTAATTTTTCTAAAGATGTTTGCACTTGTAAAATAGCGTGAAATGCCTGTTTATCTTCACACATTTTTTTATTTAATTGTATTTCATTATCCAGGTAACATAGTGTATTCTCCAAATTATTTTTAGCTTCCTAAATAAAATTGTTAACATTGTTATACTTCTAGAAATAACTCCATACACCATGGAGTATGTAATGTCATACATTAACAGAGTTACTCAACAAACTCAATCCTGGTTTTAAGGTTGCTAATTGCTGGTCAATACCAATTAATCCTCTAGATAAATGAAAATATTTATCACAATCATCATTGAGTGAATTTATCATTTTATTGCGTAGGTCTTTGAGAAAAATGCCCATTTCAACTCTCATGTTTTCTAGTGTCATTTTATTACGATTTTCTGTTAAAAATTCATCTACAGAAAATGATTCCTAAAACAAAAATAAAAAAAAAAAAAAATTATTATTATAACATAAATCTATATTCTATAACATGTGTCCACAGGAATAAAGAACACTGTCATATTTTATAAATCAGTTTGAAGAATAAGAATCTAGAGAATATGTACTCTCAGATTTTTCAACATAATTATTTCATAAATACACAAGACAACTCAATTTTTTTAATAAGAACTCCAGATCGAACCTCTATTTTTCATATCATACTCCTATTGGTCAATATTTTTCAAGTCAAGTTTATGTAGGTAGCAATTATATTTATATAAATACAAAATTGGCTAAATGAAAGCTATTTTAAATTTAAAGAAAAACAAAAATATATTTGTTTAAAACGTAATTGAATTTTTTTTAATTTATATACTTTCAGTTCTAAACACAGTGATACAGTCAAAAACCATCAATCTAATTTTAAGTTTAATATTAAAAAAATTATTATTTTATTTTACTTTTACTAATGGCTGCAATTTGTTTTTTACCATTATTATAGTTTTTTTTTTATTATTATTATATTATAATTACCATTTGTTTATTTGATAAATTCTATTTGTTTACTTAAATGATCATGTTATATTGTTCATATTTATTTACTACTGTACATTTAATTATTCTATTGGGTTCAAAGCCTGTTAATAAGTTAATAGGATAATATTGTAACTAAAGTTTAGTTAATAATAATAAAGTAATTACTAATAACATTTTGATTGCATACAAACACTGGACTATTAAAATTAAAATTGTAAATTGTTTGTACAACTTAAAATACCCATAACTCTCTTGAAAATTAAAATATAATAAAGAGCCCACGAGAAGCAGTCTATAATAAACTTACCTTTAAATTTAATAAGAGGTGAATTCACTCTAATTTTTAAGCTAACAGAACTAAACTTGATCTACTGAACATAAAATTTGATATGTAAAGATCATCTTGTAAGATGGAGACAACACATGCGGGGATAGCCTCCTCTTAAGCTCCATAAACTTAAAACTTAGAGTGAATCGACCTATTATGAAACTTGATGGTAAGAACATTATTGTAAGACACAGACAACACATGAGGGTGTGGTGTCTTCTTAATGTCAAATAGACATCAGCGAAAATAAATTTTGGATATGTAATAAGTTTGTTCTCAATAACTTTTGTATTTTGCAGAAAAAACACGTATTTTGAAAACAGAGTATCTTGTAAATAGTAAATTAGATTTGTTCCAAACAACTATTTGCACATGTAGGTACCTTTGAGAATGTCTGCATGTCAAACATCGGAGAAATGTTGTCGGTATCCATTTCTAAATTGAATATTGCTCAAGGTTTTGTT
>NW_019100793.1:22372-27643 GCF_001856785.1 Myzus persicae | reverse complement strand
GGTCTTTTAATGAGTGTGTTGTTACTAATGAAATCAAAAGGTAACACTATTGCATTTATAAATATAAATTTATTATAAATAAGTAATAACATACAATTTTGTTCATACACATTCTACTGAAGGTGAACTTATGGATACAAATGAAAAGTTGACTGTCATATGTTTTGATGAAACATATGTATCAAAAAGAATATGCTTTGACAAAAAAAACGAAAAAGTTTTAGGACCACACAAGTGTGTTCAAACTGTAGTTGCTAGAGGTAAAATTAATAAAATGTTTTACTTAAAATAACTTTGTAATTCAACAGTTACTCAAATTCTGTAAATAGGTTTAATAAGCAATTGGAAGCAACCCATCTTTTATAATTTTGATACAAGAATGACAAAAGATTTATTGTATACAATTATTATAGAATTAAATAAAATAGATTTTCATGTTGTTGCAATAACTAGTGATATGGGTGCAACAAATGTAGGTTTATGGAGAAGTTTAGATGTATCAGTTGAAAACACTTCATTTGAACATCCAATAAAAAAAACAAAAATCTATGTTTTTGCAGATGTTCCTTATTTGTTAAAATTGGCACGCAATCATTTGCTTGATAAGTAAATAAAAAGTTTTTGACTTTTTGCTAAATAAAAAATTTCAAATAGGTATCTATTAATTATTATTTATTATATTTTTAGTGGGTTTATAGATGTTGATGGAAAGTTTGTTGGAAAAAGTATATTTCAAGAACTAATAAATTTGAATTCTGGCAATGATTATAAATTAGCATACAAATTATCAGAACGCCATATCTCTGTCGAAGGTACTGGCCGTATGAATGTGCGCTTGGCAGCTAATTTATTTTCCAACTCTGTATCTAGAGCAATTGCTTACTGTGGGGAAAAAAAATATATCAATAACTACAATTGGAAAGAGGAAAGTATTATTTTTTCATTAATTTTAATTACATGACAAAATAAAATAAATTGAACTAGTATTTATTCAGTGGCGTAGCCAGGATTTTGAAATTGGGGGGGGGGGGCAAACCTATAATAGTAAAAAAATATGATCAACAATTAACAACAGCAATTCATTTCTATATTAAGTTGATACATTGAGTATAAATAATATATAATAATATATATGTATACATATTCAATGGTTATTTTATTTTTAATATATAGGCGTCAGAACTTGTCTTATTATTTAATGATTGGTTTGATCTATTTAACACGCAGCAAAAATTTTATCACGGTATACCAAGTTATGGTTTAGATGAAGTCAAACAAAATGATTTATTAGATAAAATGAGTAACTTTATAATAACTATGAGGGTTCATAATAAAAAATCTTTACTTCCTTTCCAAAAAGGTATGCAATTTCATAATAATTATCTATGATTTTTAATGCATAGGTACTTACATAAAATTTAAATTATTTATATATTATTTTTATTGTTAATTGACTTAAAGGCATATTAATATCTAATAAATCATTAAAACATTTGCTGTGTGATTTAAAAACAAATTTCAATATTCAATACATATTAACAAGAAAGTTGAACCAAGACATTTTGGAAAACTTATTTAGTTATTTAAAGGGAATGTCTGGGTGTGCAAGCAATAATATAACAACTCTTGATTTTAAATACAAGTTAGTAAATTTGTATTTCATATATATATATATAATATATATATTTATTACCTAGATAATATACATCTACTGCATAAATCTGTTTATTTTTAGTTTAAGATGGTATATCCTCGGAAAACACGCTGATATTATATTCACAGAAAACACAAATTCTGAAAATGCAAATGAAAATAGTTTATTAGATGGGAATGATTGTCTTATTAGTGAGATATTTAAAGAGTGTGAATTACCTGTGTACGATGAAGAAATAAACCCAGCTACTATGTCATTACCCATTAAGGATCAATCTATTGGAATGAAAGCTAATTTTGATCTCTTAAATAATTTTGAAGTACTTAAATATACAATTTACACATAAATAATATTTGATATAACTAAATTGTATGTTTTAGTTGGAAATGAATAATCCATTTAGTGAGGTAGAAACAGAAAGTGTCGAGTATGTGGCTGGTTTTATTGCAAATAAATTTTGTGTAAAATACCCTGATTTAGTACAAGAAATAAGTAGCACTCAAGAAAATGTTCAGTGGACTCAATTCATTTCCAAAGGGAATTTAAAAATACCTTCAAATAATCTTCTTCAAGCTGCAAAACAAATTGAAATTGACTTCAAAGAATTACACGGCAATTTTTTGAATAATGAGCCCAACATTTTCAAAAAATTAACTTCTACTGTGATGGAGAAAATAAAAAATATACCTGAAGAAGTGATACAGTGTTTTGTTCGCACAAGGACTTACATAAGAATAAATAATTTAAACAAAGATATTCTTCATACGCAGTTTACAAAAACGTCAAAATTTAAAATTAAAAAGTTTACCAAATAAATTAGAAATAATTACACTTGACTCGTTAATTTTTTTTTTTAATTCATAAATCATAACATGCGATATAAGATATTGTGATAACATAATAGCGCGATACTTTTGTACTGACACAATAATAATTGATAATAGGCGAACGACGTACGCCATTTTGTGCGTATCACTAAGTTGCTGACATACCTATTTAATTTGTCATGGATAACACGACGGTTTTGGTACGGGCGACAAGTCTTTGCTGGGCTGGACAAGTGCTAAGACGCCCCACTATTTTATGTTTAAACACAAAGTTTTATCACGCGTCCATTCCAAGCGCGCCCGAAATCGCTTACAGACTAAAGGAGGCTATTTTCAAGCACACTTTTGGCTCGTCATGCGCCAGTCCTTCAAGATTCACTGCCCGCACAGCGTGCCAACCCAATCGCGCACGAAAAATCCCTCGTCTAAAGGCCACTAATGACGTTCTATTCTATGGTAAATCGGAAATGACAATTATGCCGCCCGGCGCCAGGTTAGGTTGCCGACGAGACCACGACACAAGCGCTCGGTGTCGGATGGAAGAACTAGCATTGTTCAATTATGCTCTATAGAATTACCACCGCCTGTGCACAACCACGCAACATCAGACCATAGACAAGAATACTAATAGATAGGCAACCGCAGTGTTAATTTTTGGAACATTGAAAACAGCGCTCCTGGTATTTGGTGTAAGGAATTAGTAGCAGCGGAAATATTTTTGCCGCCGTTTTTCAAATTCATTTTTTTTCCTTTTTATTTATAATTGATTACTCTAATTTCTGGCTATGATTTGAAAACTATTAGAACCACATACTTACAATGTTTAAATACCGCATCGAAAATACAGATGAATTATTTTCTGTGGGTTATCTAATGAAAAATATGTTGTTAAATTAATTAGGTACCTATTAAAATAAATAGATAGGAAAACCACCAAAATATTAAATATGAATTATTTTTTTTATTTTAAAACACATTAAAAATATTCATCAGCATAACATAAAGTGATTAATTCAAACTAAGTTGAATTAAATAGAGATATGAAAAATTTTAAATTTTATAACAATAAACAAAATATAATAATAGTATAAGTATATGAAACATATTATATAAACATATAAATAAGCAACCGCCTTTTTAATATTTTTTTTTTTTAGAAAAGGTTTCATATCGACAAAGAGCATTTCATTTAATTTGATCAGTTTCGTTTTTTGGCAATCTAATCTCACCATTCATAATGCGGTTTACTTGGGCGCACCAATTATGAACAATAACTTTAATAATAAAATTGACAAATTTTGTTGGGAACAAACTTCCATGATCAGCACATTTTATTATATTAACATTTAAACTTTCTACAATAATTGAACTTAATTCCACTTTAAGGTTTCTATGGTGGCATATAGATGATAAATAATGTCCAATAATGTCTATTGATTTTTGGACTAATTCATTAAAAATTGCATTTGGATACCTTAAAAGTAACTTGCCAGGGTTATAATCTCTCGTAACAATAATATTGTGGTCTTTGGTTAAAGATTCCGAACAAATGTATGATAAACATGTAACGCATCCTTTAAAAAGAGTAGTATTCAATTTTTTGATTACATACCCAGCAATATATGTTTTGGTTTGTGAACCTAAATTATTTTCAATTTCAGAGTCACAACCAATTAACTTAGGTAATCCATCAGCCACTCTGTTTTCTGTATTTTCTCCATCATGTTCTGTCATATCATTTGCATACATCTTGAATAAAGACTGATATGTTGTCAAAGTCCCTTCGCTGAAATCTTCTTCACAATTACTGCCGGGTGAGTGAGCAGACATTAAATTATTTAAAAGTAGGGTTCTGTATGAAGCAGCAAACATATCACACGTGGGGTTGTTGTTTCTATAACCATGAGCACGCATTTGACCATAAAAGTTTTCCAAGGAGTCTTGGTTAAAGTTTCTTAGAAGAATCGAATTAATGCAATTTTGGTGTAAAACTTTGCAAACTTCTTGAATTCTTGTCAAAAGAAAAATAGTAATTAATTCAATGTCTTAATAATATACTTATCAATAGGGCAGAGAAGTTATAGGAGGTAAAATTGGAAAAATATGCACATAAAAAATTGAAAATATGCATTCAAATTCATTAAATATGCAAGATAATATGCACAAAAACTAAATTATAATTTAGTAAAATTAAAAAATTAGATATAAAAGAAATTTAAAAATCATTGCATTGCACAATTATTTTATTGTAAATATTTTCTACGTCGAATGATCGCCGATTGTTAGTATGGTTATCTTCAATCTCAAATTTTTGACTTATCCTTAAAATAAATATAAAATATATTAATACAAAAACAGTTTTAAAATAATATAATAACATATTTTTCTTACCTGATAAATTATTGCATTGCACAACTAACGTTTTTTTAATATTTTCTACGTCGAATGATCGCCGATTGTCAGCCAGTATGGTTTTGTACCTTGAAAAACTTCTTTCGACGTCTGTTGATGTTACTGGTGCATATTTATAAAATGTTAAATCATTTCCCGTTAGGTCTTCTGGTAAACCATCCATCGATGAACTTTCTCCATTCAAAATTTTTAAAATTTTTAATATTATTGCAAACCCATCATTTTTTTCTAAAACTTGGTTGAATTTTGTTTTTACTTTCATTCCAACGTCACCCGCAACTTCGTCCAATTTATTTTTTGTGAACATTACTGTTGTTACTGAATCAGTTAATGATACTCCTTGTGATTCTAATTTAGTTATGGTTGATGGTAAAAACC
>NW_019100793.1:0-21459 GCF_001856785.1 Myzus persicae | reverse complement strand
GTTTGACGGCTGTGATATAAATTGTTGTTTATTTTCTGCAGGTTTATTTTGACGAGCTAATAGTCGTTCGTGTTTACTTGTTTTTATATGTTGAGTTACTGTAAATTTTTTATCAGCACTTACTTTAACTTCGCAAATCTTACAATAAAGCATAGTACCATCGGTAGCAAATGTATCTTCACCAAACAGTTTCACATACTTGTTAAATATATTTGCATTTATTTTTGGCATTGTGCAAAATGTTAGCAGAAATGTTAAAAGAAAAATGTAAGAATGGAAAACACAACAAACGGCACGCAGTTTCGTATCGAACGACACTTAATACCATACTAACGAGATTACTGACGGACAGTGGACTCTGGACACATAATAATATAAAATTTAATATAGATACTTAAATGCCAATCTGTCAAATCTTATCTTCGATAACATTATCCGAATGCCCACCTAAAATATGTGGGTACCTATAATATAGTGCATAGTCTATACGGGCATCGGGTAGTATACAATGTATATATACTATACAGTATATAATAATACCATACAGTTTGTATGTAGAATATACATGAAATATGCACAAAATAACGAAATATGCAATTTTTTTTTAAATCTTTAAAATATGCAAAAATATGCAAAAAAAAATTTTAGATTTCAACTGTGTGGCCTATGACTTATATTTATATCTTGGTTTGCTATAAAATAGAGTCCCAGAATAAAACATGCAAATCCTATAACTTCTCTGCCATACTTATCAATATACCAAAAACATAATAATAAATGGAGGAGTCATTACAGTTTAGTGAGGATTTTACTTGTTATAAATGGGGAAGGGGGAACAAGAATCCTTCTGAAATTGTTGTAATGTACTATGCATATTTTACATGATCATAATTTCTAGGATAAACTATTAAGTATTAACGAGTGTTAAAGTGTTTATGTATGTCATTTGTACAGAATAATTCCAAATATAATAACAGTAAGTGTTTTTTTAAATATATATAATAATATATTATACAATATGTATATTAATATTTTTGATTTAGATAGGTATAGTTTTTAAATTATGAATGTTGGTTACCTCTAATGGTCTTTGCCCATTTTTTAAGTGTAGGTGGTTGTGGACTAGTACGTTTTTTTGTTTTGGGGTTGACGAAATACATTGAACTCAAAATTGGTACAGATTTGTTCCATAGATCATGATGGATTGAATGTTTTTTAACGCCAGTTCGATAAATTTTCCCATCAACTACTTTATCAAAATTGCCATTGAGTGAGTCAAAAATTCTGTCAAATAGAAGACAAAAGTCTGCCGTGTCTTTGGCATTTTCTTTTAGTACGTTAATAGCTAGAAAACAAAACGTAAATATGTAAATCTTATGAGTTACAATTAACAATGAAACTTACTTGATAAATAAGACATAATTGAGGATACTCGTTCACTCAGTACTTGAGCAGCATTTCTCACTTTCATTTTTTAAATCTTATTACGGTCAACATGTTCCAGTGTTAATCTTGGTAACATTCGTACATCTGGAATATTACTGTCAATTTCATATAAATCGACAATATTATCCCAACTCGCTTCCTTTCCTTTTGTTCACCATTTATTGTGAAAACAACATTTTTGTTAAGCAAATTATTTCTGATTCCTTTCAATAAATGAGGTGGATCATATAAATGAATTATTTTCAAACATTGAGTATGAGAATTAATTTCATAATATAGATCATCTTTATACTCTAAGTTTCTTCGTAAATAATTTGCCTTTGTATCATTCTTTAGTATATTTGTTGCAGCCATGTTAGTGGCACCCTGGTCACTAATGGTCGCTACAATTTTCAAGCTAGTGGACTGAACAGCATTAAGTACATTACGTATTTGATTTGCCAAATCATGGCTGAAGGTTGTACTTTTACAAAAAGTATAAGAAAAAGGTTGTTTATATTTTTTTACAACTCCTCTTATCATGAAAATAAGTGCAAGATCAGCAAAGTTTTGAGTTCTCGAAACACCATTATCTTCGAACCCAGTAATTGAACCAATACTGTCATTATACTGAAGATTACTTTCAAGACTCATTTCGTCAAAAAGAACTACACAATATTTTTGACGGTTTGTCAAATTGTTCACATTTTGACGTAACACTTTTGTTAAAGTTTCATCAATACCGGTATCTGTAGGTAGTTCAGAAAGTAGATTTGAAAGTGTTCTTCTCCCAGGTAGTGTAAAGAGTTTTGATAAAATACTATACGACTTGGCACTCTTTTTGTATAGAGATAGACTAAGGAGTTTTTCTTCAAGTGTAAATCTTCTTCCCTTTTGGTTTATTGATTGTCTCACGTAATTGTAACCGAGTAAAAATTGTTGCAGCAGTTGTCATGCTACTTGACAGTTTTGAATTCAACATATTGTCTGACACACTTTCGGCAGCTGCAACTCTGTTTTTGAAAGTGAGACATGTTTTTCTCATGCGCCGTAGTTCCTTAGTTAATATAACACTATCTGCATATAATGATTTGCATTTTGGTGTTAATTGACTTGACCGTTTCATACCGATTTTGCATAATAAACCTAAAATAAAAGTAATTTAATTAACATTTCAGAACTTCTAATTTGAAAAGAGGATGTTCAATATGTTACTATAATGTACACTCAAATAGTATAAATTATAATAATAGTCTAATACCAAAAGTTTTCTTTTTTCTATTTCTTTTTCTAACACTAACATCAGCAACAACATCAGCATACCCAATGCCAGCATTAGAACAATCAGCACTACCATTAACTGCATAAAACATTACATATTCATGCATAAGCAATAATTAATTAAATAGCATAGGTACATTACAATATATTATATTTCAAATAATTTGTTTGCACCGCAAATTATAGTTTACCTTTATAGGTTAACTGGGGTTTGATGTAATCAATTAATAACAGTGTTCTTTTTCTGCCTATAGAGTTACTACTGCCTGCGTTAGACCACGGCGTACTAGAGTTCTCATCTAACATGCGAAAAAGTGACTAATGAGCTACTACTAACGCTCCCAGTGGTTGTTAATTGGAATTCCAATATTATATTTCCATTTCCCGCCATAATATTAAATTATTGAAAATTCAATTATAAATATTGTTGAGTTAATTATGATCATTCACTGCTAGTGGGATCTATCTATATAATAATTATATGGGTATGTTCCGTTATATATTATTATCACGGATTTAGATGAAACAGTGATTATTATTTAAACAAAATCTCACTGTAGTCTGTGTTTGATCATTGGTTTTGTGAAGACTTTTATTCAATTTTTGGTCATTATGGATAATTATTGTGCACTTCTTGAGCCGTATTGTGCTTCTAACACTCTTTTTGACTTTCCCAAGAAGGAAAACAAAAAAAAACTTTTTGAGGATGCTCTAGGTCATGAGCTAAAAAAAGTGTGCATCGCACTTTAAAGAATATGATGTTATAAGTGCATGGGAACAGAGCCAGATTAAGGATCAGGGGGAAGGCGAAGGTCTGACATCCTTTTTTTTGCACCGTATGACAGGACGAATGTCACCTCCTCGATCTCGTTCTCTAGCATCAACCATTTCTGAACCACACTTACGACATGGCAATGTTTCCTCGACAGTATCTAATAAACCGTGCTCCCTTAAAAAATCAGTGGCATTCTCTTTACTCTTTGTGACAGTCAAATAAAATTTTTTATTACATAATGCACACGATATACAAAACGGACACAAATGTAAACGCAGTTCAACACAATCGACGACCAATATGTATCTAACAAACTAATAACATTTGTTTTACTATCACACGACACACAGTAATTGTAGGTAGGTTAGATAATTCAACAATTTTATTTTTTAATAACAATAACAGTAGGAAAATACAAGATATTATGACATATATCAGAACATTTTATCTGACCTATTTTATCTTTTAGTGGATGTACGTGTTTAAGTATAATTATTTTTTTCCGCTACGATATGTGGTCTACATTTATGATGGTAGATCGTATGAATTTGTATTCTGCATAATTGAGATCAACACCTTTAAGTTTTATACAATGCAATAAATGATTTCATTTTCAGCTGAAATCTTTGCCCTTATACTTTTAAATTGTATTAATTCTTCTCCCAAGTAGTTTTCTAAATCTACATTATAAAATTTAACAAGATTGCTACTTTTTTTCGAATGTTATCTTATGATTCGTTTTCAATATTTAATAAAAAACTTAATTTATTATTTAATTTATTGTAATTTTCCATTCTCCTAGTTAATTCAAAAATTAATTTGTCAATAATTACTAAAAAATTTTTAATTTTTAATTTTTTCACTTCCCATTAAAATAGCGTCCAAAGTGTTCTTATCATCATCTAATAATGCTGGTCTTATTTTTGTTTCTCGAAGATTCCCAAACAAAAGTCTCACAACCACTTAGAGATTTTGTTTCTTCTAAAAATATATAGAAAGAATTTAGAATTTCTTCAATATAATCCTTCAATTAAGTATATAATGAAATTATAATAACTGTACACGTTATTATAAATTTAGGTTATTATTTGCAAAACGAGCCGCGTCGTAATTTGCATTTTATATAATAAGAAGATATGTCAATATAATAATATTAGTGTATGTGAGTTTATAAATAATATTTTTTTTTTTTTTTACATTTGAAATCGATGACTGGGGGTGGTACCGACTAGTCATTTCACCCCCCAGTCACCATCGTTTATTTACACAATAAATAAAGCTCATTAACAATACACTGTATAAATATACATACATGGAAGGCCTCTAACATTCCTGTAAAAATTTGGCTTTTAGACTTAACTACTTTACATTCTTAACCGTTTACGCCGGGTGGTTTTGCCTCCTATGTTCCTCTTCTGTTTTCTTGTGCATAATTTCGTGAATAAACCGGTTGATGGCGTTCCAGCTCTCCAGATCCCTCAGCATCAGCTCGATCATATTTTGTGATGTGAGTGTTGTGCCTACTTGTGTCTCCAATCTGAAGCATTCGAACAACGTGTGTTGTGCGTCGTCCGTATGGTGTCCGCAGAACCAGCACTCTGCCGAAGTCAGTTTCCCATATTTGTGCAAATACGCTCCGAAGCATCCATGGTTTGTTAACGCTTGGGTCAACCAATAATCAATGTCCCCATGCTTCCTGGAGATCCAAGGCTTAATCTGCCGAATCAGCCAGTGGGTCCAGCGTCCTTTGGTTCCCCGATCCCATCTCACCTGCCACGTCGCGACCGTATTGGAGTTTGTTTCTTCTTTTACGCTGTTGATATCTGGGTCCGCTCTGCGTTCGTATACGCTTTTCCGTCCTATGGCCTGTAGATCTAGTGGTGCAATGCCAGCTATCACCAGTATCGCATCCTTAGAGGTCGTTCGGTAGGCAGTCGCGACCCTCAGCGCTATGCGTCTCTGAACACTTTCTAGGTCGGATAGCCCTTTGCGGCTCATTTTCTCTGCCCATACTGGCGCCCCGTACAGGAGCATTGAGTGTACCACGTTCGACAGCAGCCTCCTCTTGCTCTGTTTGGCAGCACTCACGTTGGGCATAATCTTCGACAGGTTTTGCACTGCCTTATTAGCTTTGGCCGCAATCTGCTTCGAATGGGCGGTGAAGTTCATTTTGCCGTCCAATTGTATTCCCAAATACTTGAGGTCGGATCCTCCGCTGACCTGTGTCTCGCCGATTAACAAGTTCATTTCGTTGTGGCGGCGTTTGTTGGTTAACACCAGGACCTCTGATTTCTCAAGTGCCAACTGGAGACCTAAGGTTTGCATCCATTCATTTGTCCTATCCGCCGCTGTGGCCTGTACCCTTTCCAGTTCGAAGGTTTCTTTGGCACGAGCTATTATCGCTATGTCGTCTGCGTAGGCCATGTACTTTGCTCCTGCGGGAACTCTCGATCTAAGGAGTCCGTCGTACAGGATATTCCACAGGGTTGGTCCGAGAACTGATCCCTGTGGAACTCCGCTTGACAGGTTCATTGTCGTCGTGGTTCCGCTCGGTAATTGGAAGGTTAAGGTTCTTCCTCTGAGGTAATCGTCTACCAACTGGCACAGATAATGTGGCAGGTCCTTGACCCTCATTGCCGCAAGGATCTTCTCCCAGGAAGCTGGATTAAATGCATTTCGCACATCGAGGGTCAGTAGTCCTGTTTTGTGGGTGGCACCGGATTCCTCGGCAAAACTGCATACCTCGGTGAGAGCATCCAGCGTGCTGCGCCCCCTTCTAAAGCCGAACTGGTTGTCTGAGAGCCCGCTCTCGGTGTCGGAATCGAGAACGTCTCTCAGACGGTTGTCAATTATCTTCTCGAACAACTTCCCGATGCAGTCCAGGAGGCACAGAGGCCTATAGGATGAAGGTTCCTGGGTTGGTTTGTCTCCCTTTTTTATGAGCACCAACCGGCATCTCTTCCACGGGTTCGGTAATCGACGTTCTTCGATGCATTTGTTGTACATCTGCAGCAGGATTTGGGGTTGGCGTCTTACCAATAGCTTGAGTGCTTCATTGGTTATTCCATCCATGCCTGGGCTAGTACCGTTTCTGAGGGACTTAGCTTCTCTGACCAGCTCTTCCGGTGAAATCTTCGGTGCGTCCTGATACTGCTAGGTTTTTGGGTCTCGAGGTGGGTGCACAGGGAACAGTCCAGTTATCACCTTTTGGAGCACTGAGATCTGCTGCAGTACCTTGGTTGGGTGGCTTCTAATCAATTTGCCCATAACCAGCTTTCCCCAGGGGTCTTGTTCTACTTGGTCGCACAGCTTCTTCCAACACAGCTCCTTCGCTTTCCTAATGGCCTTGGTCAGCTCCAATTTCGCATTCTTCATCTGCTCCAACTCCTCAGTGCATTCATCTGGGCCTAATCTTCTTTTCTTTCTCTGCACAACTCTCCGGGTGTGGTTGGCTGTCTTCTTCAGAATGTTCAGGGAGGGTGTCCACCAATACATCGATTTTCTCTTACTACACGACTCTATCAGCGTGCCACAGACCTCGGTGATTTTCGCTGCCACGGTTGAAGCGCAGTGGTCAGCGTCTAGTTGCGACAGGCCGACGAGGACGCCAGCGCCCAGCGTTTCCTCCAGCTTCCGGTAGTCGAGCTTCGTTTTTCTAGTATTCTGGTCGGAGCCGGGGGTGACCTGGGCGTCCGTCAGCATTGTATATTTAATATAGTTGTGGTCGCTTAGGGTGATGGAGTCGGAAACTTCCCAGTTGTTGATGCGTACCGCCAGCCCAGGAGACACTATGGTCAAGTCCACGACAGATTCTAATTTCCCTCGCTGGAATGTCGGTGAGTTGCCCCTATTGCATATTACCAGTCCTAGGGAAGTGATCACGTCTACTAGAGTTTCGCCTCTGCGATTGCTCGTCCTGGACCCCCATGACGTGTGCCACGCGTTGAAATCGCCAGCTATTAATATTTTGGTGTTCCTGCTTCTCACACTGTGTTGTCAGGAATTGTTCGTACTCCTGCAGCGTGGTGTTCGGGGACCAGTAGCACGAGTAGAGCGTGATTCCCTCAACCTCTATCCATCTGAAACCGCGCTCACTTTGGCCGGCGTTTGAGACCGTGCAGCTTGGGCTGCAGACTACTGCTGCCTTACCGTTCGCGTCTGGATACCAGAGTTGGCTGTCTAGTTTGTTTTACTCAGATACGAGTATGTAGTCAATACCTGATTCCTTGGTGTATTGGTACATTATGTCTTTCGCTGCTCTAGCACAGTGCAAATTTATCTGTAGGAAATTTATCATTTTGTTGTCTTCACGGCTTCCTCGTGTGCCCGTCTGAAGACGTGGCATCTGAAGCTGCCTAGCGTGTGGTCGTTTGATACTTCGTTGCAGCATAAGAAGCATTTCGCATCAGACACACATTCTCTCATTTTGTGACCTTCGACGCCTCATTTCCAGCAGAGGTTGCTTCGGTCGTACAGGTTTCTCTTTTATGCCCGTAGCTCTGACACTTGAAGCATTTCTTGACCTCTGTTAATCGGCGAACTCTGCAGTTAACATAGCCTATTCTTAGTCTCCCTTTAGTTAGGCTGGCAGCTACTTTCGTCAGGACCGTGGCTACAAAGATTTGCGTACCCCGTCCCGTGTTCCTCTTTGTTAATGGGACTGGAGCGTTAAGGCTTTCTGCCCTCTGTAGGATGGCCTGCATCACCTCTTCTTCTGTAGCTTCTTCGTCCACATCTCTTAGTTCGATCTTCGCCGTATCCGAGAGTAGCTTACAGGCGCTTTCGTCGCCAGTCGCTTGGGAGACCGCGCTTCTTAGGATGTCCGCGTTACTGGCATTTCTGCTAAGTTCGATACGGACATGTCCTAATCTAGTCTTGGTAATCGCGTTTATAGCATGGCTCACGTCTTGGACTCTTTTATCGGCTTTAATCTTCCTCAGTATCTCTGCGTACGAGGAGGAGCCTTGGGTGTCTATTATAATCGAGTCGGGTCTGCTTCGTTGGAATGGCGGTTTCTTGGGCGTCCTGGACTTCTTGACCACTTCGGTCCATGCTGCCTCTCCCCTTGTTTCTTGCTTATTCTTATTCCTGGCTTCGGCGCTTCCTCCGGCAACTATGGCTAGGGTCTCCGGGTTTGGCCCTGGGTTAGTTGTGGGCGTTTTTGGGGTTCGGCTCTCTGGTGGTTGTTTTGCATGCGCGCATGTGACGATATTCTGTTTAGGAACACATTTAAGGGCATCGACATCCTCCTGCTGTCTTGATATGCTTGCCTTGAGTTCCTGGTATACTTTTATAATCTCTTCCTGGTTGGCTAGACTAGCAGTGGCAAGCTGGGACGAAGTGGCTTTCTGCTCAGAGTATGCGCTATGAAGGCTGTTCTTCTGGGCGAACAGTTCCTCGGCCGTATCGATTATCTGATCGATGGCTTCTTTGATCTGGAATCATAGATGTAATCATAATTACTGTTTGGTTTATACTGATTGCTCAGTGTCAACTAACTCTGCAGGTTTCTCATTCTTTATCCCTGAAAGGATGTTCAAATACTCCGATACCTTACCTCATGTCACTTGTTCTTTTACGGCAGAGTGCTATGCGATTACGACAGCTCTTGAGTATATCAAATCTTTAAACATTACAAAACGCTTGATTGTCTCGGATTCCCAAGCAGCTATTAATTCTATCTCAATTTCTGCTGCCACGTCTCCCTTTATTCTTAATATCAAAGCTTCGCTTTTTTAATTATACTCACAGGATATAATAATTGAATTTTTGTGGGTCCCAGGCCATTCCGGAATCTCAGGCAACGAAGTTGCTGATCTCCTCGCTTCATCCACCAAATATAGTTTAAGCCCGTCTGTGCGTAAAATCCTGCCCTCGGATCTTTTTAATATTTTACAAAATAATTACAAACAGGCTTGGCAAGATAGATGGTCATCAGTAGCTCCTGATTTCGCTAAGTGGTATAGATCCATAACCCCTACAATTCATGGTTCGTTAACCAGCCTCTGGACAGGTCCCAAATCATCCGATTTACCAGGCTCAGACTTGGTCACAATTTACTTTCTGCACATGCCTTCTACCTCCACTTGAACGACTACCCTTTGTGCACTCGTCATGCAGAAGAAACAATTTGCGACTTCTCACACATTCACGTCGAATGCCCATCACTCTCTATCTCCTGATCTAAATTGCTCCGCTTTTTACATAATTACAATATTATGTCACTAGAACCAACAATAATCCTTAATTCCTTTTCAAGAGCCATTATTTTTTTTATATTGAATTTCTTCGAAAATTCTGGATTCTTAATTTGATTATATTGGTTTAAATTTTCTCAAACGTTTATTCAACCTTTTTTTTTTATGTTTATTTTTTTTTGTTTTGTTATTGTAGTTTGTTAACTTTTTTAATCTCTGACTGTCTTCTTTTCTTTTTGTCAGTATATATTTCTATTGGGCTTCTTTATATCTTGCATTGCTATTTGTTAATGTATCTTTAGTTGTAATTGTTAAGCTGTAATAATTTTATATTGGTAGCTTAAATAAAAAAAATTTAAAAAATTTAAAAAAAACCACACTTATTTAATTTATAGGTTTCCTGTTAATGAACAAGTTAGCGACAAATGGAAGAATTTTGTTTTGGAAAATAAATTAAATATACAAAGTATAAATAAATATTCTGTTGTTTGCTCAAAACATTTTCTTGAGACATGTTTTGTGATGCGGAATAATAAAAGATTTTTTGTTGGAAATGCAGTACCTTCAAAAATAATTTTAAGGGTCAAAAGTGTAAGTAATTTATATAGTTCATTCATAATTTTAATAATATGATTATTTTAAGTTAGAAATTTGTATTCCGAAGAAGTCAAACCACTAAATCAGCCAATTGTGTGTTCTGATTAGGACTGCGCGATTATTATTTTTCTGACAATAATCGAATATTAATAAAATGTTCGATTATAATCGATTAATCGAATAATCTGAGAGTATTACGATTATTAATCGAGATTAGGAATATTCGAATAGTAATTGACTATTCGAATTACCGATTAATCGATTAACCGAATAATCGTTGTATTATTTGCAATTGAATAACCATATTGATACTACACAATATATTATAGTGTTCTAATAATAGTAATAGGAGTAATCAAATATATAGTCTGGTTTAAACGCTTTATTCATAAAAACATAAAATAAACTAGTGGTACAAAAATTAACTGCCGTTTACCTTAAGGGTCAGTCTTAAACTTAAAGATATATACAAATAAAATAATATTTAAAACGCTGGTTTAGCTATATAGTCCTTATTCATCGTTAAAAAAATTAGCTGGCTGGCATGTTCGTTAGTTAACGATGATCTATGATCAGTTAATACACAGCCCCCTTTACTAAAAATACGTTCAGACGCAACGCTTGTAGCTTGAACGGTCATAACTTTTTTTGCTGAAATGAACATAATAGGTTAAGTTGTTTTGTTTATGTTCCACCAATCTAGTGTATCTTGTTCAACACCGATTTTTGGATTGTTAATGTATAAGTCCAATTCATTTTTTATTTTTTGGCTTAATGGAACTTCCTATAATGATACAATTAAAAAGTATTAATAATAAATTAAAGTAATTTATAGGTATTCACATTCTTACTTGAAAATTATCCATACTATTATTTTCAGGGGTACCAAAAATTACTGACAATCCGGTTTTTGTTTTTTTTTGCGATGCCAGTTGATTAGCAGTATTGTTGACGTAACTATTACTTTCGATACTCTCGTATGTTGTTTCACAAAATTCTCCGATGGTTTTCTTTAAAACAGATAAATCATCATACATAATATACTCGATTTTAAACCTAGGATCTAATACGGCACATATAATTAACAATGTGTTATTTTGATAACTTTGATCTAGAATCCCAATAATAGTCGTGTACATGTGTTTAATTTGTTTTCCATTGATGTCCGTATCTCCACTTTCATTTTGTTCTGTTATTTTAGATAATTTTGATTTTAGCGAAGAAATAACTGGTAGTATAGCAGAACCTGTGACATATGAATCGCCAGCTAAATTATCAGTTATTTCCCGGATTGGCTGTATAATACAACTTAGGTTTTTTAACATGATTATATCTGATTCTTGGAGAGATAAATTTCTATATACACCATTTTGATACGTCCGTAAAAATCTTGTGAGTCCAAGTTCTTGCTCAATAATAACCTTAATTAATTCCAACATCGACCACCAACGCGTTTTTGAGTAAGATGGAAATTTTTTTTTTGGTAAGCTAAATTTCTCTTGGACTATTCTTATTTCTCGAACAGCCTTCCAACTATGAGCAAATATATTGTGAATTGATTTGATTTTATGGATTACATCTTTTATCTCGTCCATATTAAAAATACGTGAAACTGCTGTGTTAAGAGCATGACCAAAACAAGCAACATGTGGTATATTTAAATTGCGTATAGCCTTTAGCATATTAGATCCATAATCAGTCACTACTGAACATATTTTCCAATCTGGTACCTCATAATCTAAAAACAACATTTGAACTACATCAGCTATATTCTCACCAGTATGGTCTTCTGAAAGTTCAATGCAACCTAAACAGGCTGAATTTAATTTAAAATTAGCATTGATGAAATGGCACGTGAGACCAATAAACGGTTGGTTTGAACTTGAAGTCCAGCAGTCTGTAATGAAAGTAAAAAAATTGGCATTCTTAATTATATTTCCTATAATGTTACGTGTTTCACTATACATAGACGGAATTCGCGATTCCGTAAGAGTTTTTCGGCCTGGTAGTTTGTAGCTAGGATTTAACGCATTTACAAATAGTTTGAATCCTTCCTTTTCCACTAAACTGTATGTTATCATATTTGTTGCAATGAAATAGGCAAGGGCATTATCAATTTTTATTTTTGCACTTTTATTCAGAGTAAATTGTGTCATTTTCATTTGCCTAGTACTAGTTGAAGTTGTCTTGTGAATCGTGGCAATTGAGGAGGTGTCAGTCTCAGTAGCAGTATGAGGCAGAGAAATACTTGAATCTGATTGACCTAGTTCTGGTAAATAATTTGAAGTAGAAGGTTGTGAGAGTAACGAATTTGTTTCCTCAATTTCAGACCTAATAAAAATATAATGAAATAGGTAAATGGATATTTAGACATTTTTATCTTTAATTTAAATTAACAAAATAAAATTTCTGAGCAAAGGGATCAACATTGATAATAATAAAAAAAAAATTAAATATTTATATAAATTATTTTTTCATATGAAAATCAGTCCTTCAAATTTTGATAATATTTTAGTAAACTAATGTATAAACGTTAATTGTATTTTTTTTTTAAACGTGATGACAAAAAATATGCATAATATGATACCTATAATACCATTTATCTTTCAAAATAGATAAAGACAGCGGGATTTTTAGAAATTATTTAAAGTTACAATGCATGTATATAAGTACTCAATTATTTTTGTATTTTCTTATCCAGTTTGAATAATAAACATAATATTTATTTTTATTTTCAATGATATAAATATTATTATTAACTGTAGATAATTACCTATAAATTATAATATATTTATAACAAATACCTACATAAACATTATAACAAGTAAAATGAATATTATTATTTGTAATTTTTTTTGAATCATAGTAGGTATAAAAAGTCATATTACCTATATTGGTATATTTTATTTTTAAGCTATTATTATATTTTTTTATTATTGTACAATATGAATGTATCAATTTTACATTTTATTATTAAGCCATCTATTTTTATTTTTAATAATTGCATTTAAATAACTTCGAAACTAATCGTTCCAATTTTGATTTAGATATCTCGATATTTTCAAAAATATCATCTGCTTAACACTATATAAAAGTAGGCTGATTCTCATATGAATGAAAAAAATTTGCAATAATACAATTCACAACAGTAAACTTCTTACATGATTTAAAAATTGAAATATGGTTCTTTAATATAATAATTTATTAAACATTTTAAAAATAACAATTTACATAAATTCATTATTCGTAAAAAAATTATTGTGAGCATACTATACGAATCACCCAATATTATTTGGTGTTTAGTGGTATTGTTATTACATATTTTAATGTAAGTCAGATTTTCATTAATTAATTTATATATTATGTGTTTGTTTTTAAGTTTAAAAATGTAAACGGTTTTGTGTAATATATATGTCGATTTTCGTTTCCTCTTTAAATAATAGCGATGGAAAAATATTAAATATAGTTTTGAAACTAATAATTTGGTTTTTAAATAACATGATTTTTGTGAAAAAAATGTATTATTATTTATTTTAAGGTGTATTTATTTTAATGTTTTGGATGGATTATTTATGGTAGCAATTAATATAGATAATATAGATAATAAATATCTAGTTATAGAATCAAATAACGTATTTTAATACATTTTTAAATAATAAAATAGCAAAATATTATATTCTCATGTTAAAAGTACCTAGGTACTTTTGTATTTATCTTTTAGTCTAACAGTTGTTATTATTTTTAATATTCCAATGATGTTCTAACAAATACTATCAGACATTCTGTAAATTTAGTATCATTATTATTTATAATAGTTTTACGATTCCAACAATTTTTTAGAATTAATAGCACAGAATAATATCTAAGCATAATATTATACCATTTCACTGATCAACTAGGTACTGATGTTCAAATACTTCAAAACATATGCACTATTATATTCAACATATAAACAAAACATTTCAAACTGGTGTATTCAGCTTACGTCCATTATATCAATATTAAATTATTGATAATATTCCGATCATACAATTTTGCACGCATATTTTGCAGCCTTATAAAATAGGTACTTGCCGCAATGTTATAGGCTCGTAGCAATTTTATATAATAATAACTTTTTTAATATTTTATATATACATTATACATATAATAGACAGTATTTGCATTACTGCAGGATACAGCAGTGCAGTACACATTATAAAATAAATAAAATTCTTAGGCTTAGGGTGTTTAGGCATTCAGCTAATATTAACATTATTACTCACGTTGTAAGTTGAAACTTAATATTATTTTAATGCAACAAAAATTAGTATTGCTTAACCTTTAAATACAATTATTAAAAAGAAGTTCATACATTTCAAAAATGATATCGACATAGGTACTATTTTCGGTAAAATTTAAAACTCTCTCAACAGTCGTGAACACGTGAAAAATAAGTACAATTTGTATGTACTTTAAATCACACTTATATTGAACTAATATTTTACTATCTCGAATCATGGACTATATTAGAGCTTATAAGTTTTTACTTACCCATCTTCGTCAATGGAAACATTGGAAACGTCTTGATCAAACGCACTTCCCAATAATTCCATTCGAATTCGATCAAGTTCAATATATTTTGTCTTGTGTTTTAATTTTAAATGATTCCACATGTTAGTTGTGCTTGATCCTGGATTTGCATATTTCTTTTTGCATATTAAGCATATTACTTTAAGTCCTGTATCGTCTTTGCTAAAAACTTGCCATACCTCACTCATATTTAATACTTTTTAGTTGGTAACTTGGTAGGTAGTAACTAATAATGAATAATGATTACTTATGAAATAAATAATTAATATTTAATTATACGAATTGTATATAAATAAATTTTTATATATAGATATAAGTAGTAAATTTTAAATAGTAGGTATAAGTTAGTATATAAAAGTACTTACTTTCGTTGTTCTGTATATATTAGTAGGTATTATTATTAAATTCCGCGTGTGCTGAATGCTGATAGAGAATGGAGATGAATTAGCTATCAAATAGTGTTTAACGTCCGACGATTGTGCAAACAATAAGTCAATAAAAAATATTACAAGTAAACGATAAAATATAAATCGCCATTAATAAATCATCATCAGTTTATTTATAAAATCTCATTGTTACATTGCCCATTTCCCATTGGTAGACCCACTAGACCCTCGGAAACATGCAAGATTTTCTTATCTAGAATCTATTTATACTCGGCAGTCGAATAAAAATAATATTTATTGTGTCTATTTTTGACACAATAAAAACTAAAAACTTGGTTATTCGATTATTCGATTATTCGAATAACCGAATATTAATCGAATAACCGATTATTCGAATAACCGAATATTAATCGAATAATCGATAAATCGGTTATTCGATTATTTATTATTCTTTAAAAATAATCGATTAATCGAATACTCGATTAAAATATTCGATTAATTAAAAAAATCGCACAGCCCTAGTTCTGATAATGAACCAAAAAGTAGTTTTAAAGTAACACAGACCCTGATCAAGGTACAATATTTTATGTTAGATAATTTTGTATAAGTTATTTGATTATTAAATAAAATACACTTATAACTAGGGTTCGGATTTGAAGGCAAATGCCTTTCTTTTATTTCAAATATTCAATATATGATGCAAAGCTTTTGCCTTGGCTTGTGCTAAAGAGTTGTGGGAGTGTTTGTGGTGCACATTGCACTTGTATGGCTGGTTTAGGTGAATGTTGTTTTTTATTTAAAATTTGTGTATCTAAAGAAATCTGAGAATAGCAAGTCAATGACAGATGTTTCAGCTTACTGGGTAACTCCATCCAATCAACATGTTGATCCCAAGAGGATAAGCGAAATTAACTTTGACTGTAGCAAATCTATGCTTCCCCAAAACCCAAAGAAAAATGCCAAGTCTAAGTCTGATTTTACAAAAAAATTGAAAACAACTTTAAATGATCCACAAGAATTTAAAAATTTTCTATCAAACCTTGAAAGAATAAAAAGTAATGCTGCTATACTAAAAGTTGTAGAGCCATACAACTTAAAGTTTGTTAATAATGAATTTCCAAAAAGCCTTGCAAATCTTTATAAAGATAAATATTCTACACTAAACTTGGAAGAATTAGTATGTGTAGGTTCTAAACTGGACTTTTCATTAACTTCAGAAGACTGTTATTCTATAGAAATTTCTACAAAAATGCAGGCTAAAACTCATAATTGGTTTTTATACAGGACTAGTCGTATAACTCCATCTAGGGTAAAAGACGTCTGTTCAGTAAAATCGTCCTATTCAAATAAATCTCTCATAAAATCAATATGTTATCCATTAAAAAACACATTTAAAAGTAAAGCTACTGAATGTGGGATTAATCATGAAGAAGAAGCAAAAGCTTCATACATGGAAAAAAATAAAAATCACCATATACATTTTTCTATGAATAACTCAGGCTTAGTTATAAATCCAAGTTTGCCATATCTTGGAGCCAGCCCCAACGGTATGATAAATTGTGATTGCTGTGGAAAAGGGTGTTTAGAAATAAAGTATCCACATACCCTAAGTGAAGGTGGTGAAACAAAAAGTATGTCTTATGTAGTTAATGGTCATCTAAGTAAAAACAATCAATATTACTATCAGCTTCAAACTCAAATATTATTGTGTGGCACTCAGTATGGTGATTTTGTAGTTTGGTCACCAAATGAATGTTATATAGAACGTATTAACATTGACCCTGATATACAAGATGAAATATTAAAAAAATCTAAATGGTTTTTTTATGAATCCATTCTTCCAGAATTATTAGGAAGATATTTTTCAAACACTGAAATAAAACCCTCAGAAACATACGATGAGACTCTTACATATGAAAACTGTGTCTGTAAAAAGGAGGTAAAATGATAATGTGTACAAAAGAAGGGTGTCAAAAATAAAACGTAAGCCTTCAACAAAAACTTGGAAATGTGCATTGTGTCAGTAAACATTAATATTATTATTATTATTATTATACCATTTTTTTTTTTGTAAGCATAAGTCAAATGATTTTATGATAACTAATTATTTAAATATACAAAAGTAAGTTCTAATTTTTTTGTTTATAATATGTCTAAGTATAAAATTACACAATATATTTTAATATTACTGTTTATGCCTTTATTTTATGTTAAAGGTACAACTGAATTGCACATATTTGTTAAAATACAACAAACAGTTACTATAGAATCCAAGAGACATGTTCTATCATCTTGGTTTTTCTGGGTAGTAATTTGAACAGGACCATTGAGGATTTTAAATTTAGAACGAGTTAAACCAATTACTCGTTCTACATGTATACGTACAGAATCAATTTATCTTGTTTCCTCTGTAGTACAAGGATGTAATTGAGGTAGACCCTTTGTAAATCCAGGAGTTTTCAAAGTTGCACAGTGAAATCCAACACTTTCACTTATTGTAAATCCTCGATCAGCTAATACAACATCACCTGGAAGTAATTCATTCAACAAGTTACTATTTTCCGTTATATATTTATCACTGGTTCGTCCACCCCAACCTTCAGAAATGAAAGAAATACTACCTTGAGGTGTTATTGCAATTAAATACTTAACCGTGTTTTTATTTTTATATGAAGACCATGTCTATGCCCTAGCTTTTAAGTTAGATGGTTCCTCTATTGTAATTTCAAACCAGTCTAAAATTACAGCAACAGAATTCCCAAACACATTGAAAAATGATTGGGGCATGGTTCTTCTTAAAGCTTCTCTATCTGGCCAATAGATTAGTCTTTTAAACATGTGCTCTAATAGTATGATGACTTTACGGAATATCATAGATGCAGTTGCACATGTAATATTGAACCTAAAACCCAGGTCTTTAAAAGGCAAATTTAATCTCAATTTCATTAAACATAATAATAATTTTTAAAACTCAGTTAGTCTCTGATTTGATGCAGTTAGCCCTGGTTTAATTGACTCCAAAATTAATTTAAAAACATCCATTGTTAACCCAGCATAATATGGAAACATTGTGGGCCTGTCTAAAAAAGAGTTCTCTGAAAAATTAAAAAAAATTTACATCCCTTTGTAATTGGTCACACTTATCTTTCAAAAGTTCCAATTCCGAAATATCATCCATTGTGAGTTCAGTATTGCATGAAATTCCTGTTTCAGCATTAATGACTTCATCTTTCTCATCTTCAATATTATGCTGATCATTGAGGTTGTTATTCGGTGATTCTTTGAATAATTTTGTTGGCTTTAATAATGTTCTTTTTTCAGCCTGTTTATACCTCTGTAGATTTGGAGTTGTAGCTTTACCTAGTGAAAAATCATTTTAATAAGTAAAATATTTATGATTAATAGTTATTAAAATGATATACCACACAAAAGTATTTTTAAAGAACATTAGTTGCTAAAATAAGAATAATTTATACATTTATTATTTTATTTTCATATAAAAAATAAAATATTGAATTTAAATAGGTACCTAAATATTTTATTTTTATTTTTAAATCTGAATGTTAGCAGTGTTAGGCACATAATACAAGTTTTTAATAAAAATCATTTCATAATTCATATCAATTATTATAAATTACCTATGATTGTATAATGTATATAGCGCTTTAAAGCTTACTAATACTTTGGGTTGCCTTCTAATTCTAAAATTGTTTTAATAATTAATGTCCACACCATTTTGGTGCTAGGGACACTGAATATATATATATATATCATTAGTGGTCATAATAAATATAAAATACCTACCACTGTTTTTTATGTATCCCATTTCTAAGGTAGGAGTCAATCAGGGTTTTTCTTCATATCACCGTAATGAGCGGTTTACCTACTCGACATAATACAATATTATTTATTGTTATTACATATTATTATTATTATCTTTTTTTTAAATAAATTCACAAACCCATTTTAAAATGAAGTGAACAAATTCTCATGTGATCCAGTTGTTTATCTGTTACATCAAACCGATGTAGAGCATTAAACCACGACTTGCGTTGAGCCAACAAAAGTGCATTTATGTCGGATGCAACATTTTTCCTGACTTTGGGAAAACGGTAAAAAGAAAGGTTTTTATTGGTTGTCTTGTTTAAACACTCAAACACTGCACATAACGTAGGCATTTTTAAAATTTGAATTAATTAAATTCAACCGTAACGGAATCCTGTTGGTAAATGTCGAATTCTGGATCACCAAGTAATGATAAGACCTAATTGATAAGAATACACTAAACTAATCAATTCAAAATATCCAATATGATTCAACAGCTTCAACATCATCACGTGGTAGCTATTTATATACATTTTCTCCTGAAGATAATCAAAACTAAAATTGATACAGTTAATTCTATTTAAATTTTAAGTAAGTGTTTTAGTTTTTTCATCATCTAAAGAATATCTTCAAGAATTTATTTTTATATTATTTTCACTGGATATAGTATTTGTTAAATTAAAAAATTAAATAATATGGTACCTAATTAATAATTTTTGGATTTTTAATTAAAGTTTATTATATTGTTTTTTTTTTCGTTTCATTTGATATTTATATAGTATAGTAAATTTATTCCTATAATTTTTTGAAGATCATATCATAATATAATCTAATATTATTTATTGTAATATTTTGTTGATTTATTAATAAATTAAAAAATTTAGAGTTCATTGTATCATTAAGTAAGTGTAATAATTTGTTTCGAAATTCATACTTTCTTACCTTAAACAAACTGCAAGTTTTTCTCTTGGTGATATGGCTTTCCGAAAACACGTATTTTTTTTCTAATTGTGTTTTTAATTTTCGATAAAAGTACGTTAAATTGAATTTTTGTCATACGAAAATATTTTAAAAAAATTTCTCCGTGGTCAGGTATATAAAATTACGAATTCACCTCCAATGTTTTAACAAAATATCATGAACCCATATTCTTTGTTATACATTCCTTTCTTCTTCTTCGTCTAGGGCAATAGCAATCATTGTCAAATCGCTAGTAGTAAAATGTTTAAACATATTTTAAACTGAAAGTATAAAGAAAATGGAAAAACAAGGAAACTTGTGTAGGCACTTAAAGATATTGGAGCGAAAATGTGAGTATGTTAACAATGACGGTCGTTACGTATATTCGATTGGTATGGTACGGTGTCTGTCGGTACGCGCCTGAGGCCTGACTAGTGTGAATCATCCTTCAGGAAGCTCTAAGCCAGCGGTTCTCAAACTTTTACGACCACGGCACCCTTAAAAAATTGTTTGTGTTTCGCTGAACCCTAATGTCTAATCCAACTCAACTACAATTTTTGTGAATTAAAAAAGGAAAATCAATTCCTTAAACTCTCAAGTCTTTTAATGAAACTGTTAATGACTTTTCATTATTAAACTTAGTTTAAAAAAAAATTTCAATCAAACATTTTTGAAACAACAAACATTCAATAAACATAATTTTATCAATAATCTCATACATCTAACGGAACCCTTGACATTGTCCCACGGAACCCTAAGGTTCCGCGGAACACACTTTGGGAAACGCTGCTCTAAGCGATTATATTTTTCATGCAGTTATCCATGTAAGGAACAATAAACTTACAATACATACGTATTTGTAGTCCAATCTGGAATTAAGTTCATTCATTTGGAACCCTAGTACATAAACTTGTCAGAATATCGAAAATCTGTGTCCTACAAAACGTAGAATAAAAGATAACGAATTAAATCATTTTTCAAAATTAAATTTGGTTTCTAGAAGTATAAATTATTAGTTTTTTGCCAACTTATTAGCGTTATTCATTGTTGCGTAGGTACTGTCACAGGCATAGATAATAAATATTATTATCTATGGTCACAGTTACAAAAAGATTTTCGACAGTGCCAATTGCCAACGATGACTTGTGCATGCGCGTACGTGTGTTACAGAACGTAGTCGTCTCGTCCGCCCGCAGAAAGATAAGGAATCCACACTCACACTAATAATCATTTACACGACGACCACGAACTAAGATATTATGGACTGGAAACGATAGGGTAATCGGCCGACACGAGTGCGGCCCTTTTTTTTTACGGACATTCTATGGTGGGAGAAATTAACGGACTGCGCTGCACCCTGGTGGTGAATACAATGAACTATTATTGTGTGTACTGTGGTCCATAGGCCATTTACTACAAGACAAGTGGGCTAGGAGTCTAG
>NW_019100792.1:0-27627 GCF_001856785.1 Myzus persicae | reverse complement strand
CCAACTATAGTTTGTAAAATTCCAAGTTAAATCTTTTCTCTGAATACTTTCGAGCACGAAATTAATAGTTAATATATTTATTAATTTTGAGTGCATTGGTTAGGTATATTTTAAGCTATTCGAGTATACTTAAAATTTAAAAATTCCTTATTTAATTTCCGATAGATATTCAATAATCAGCAGAGCGACTTTCCCAGTTTTATAAAATAATTTGATGTTTGATGTACGACGGCGTCACTTTAATTCGTGGATCGACCACAAGCAAACGGCATAGTAATATTTATATATTACTCAACATTTATATAAATTAAAAATAAAAATTGTTGAATTTTGAGGGACATAAGAACTCCCGTGTACTATACTACTGTAGTATGACTAGTATGTACAGCACTATTTATATCTATTTGTGACAATAAAATTTAATTTTGAAACTAAAAAGTAAAATACGTAAGCCCCCAAAAGAATAGGTAATCAAACTTACGTATACATCGACTCTTCAGGTAATATATAGCTGCAAGTCCATATCTTGAGCGCTGACGCCATATCGAGGAACTTCTTTCTTCATCTAAATCCGAACTGAAAAAATCGAGATGTTTTATAAAAATTGCTTGAGTAGAATGAAATATGTGAGTAAATGTTTATTGCTGCCTTACACATTCCTCTTTTGTTCAATGAAATTATTAGAATTGTGAATCGTCTCCGACGAGTGACGACGATCGGCTTTTGCCATAGATTATAGATATTATAATATAATATGTTGTTATCAGTTTTCGAGTTTTTGAATTCTTTGGATGACACGATACATTTTTTATTTCAGATTCCGAAACATCATATTATTCGGAGTGTTTAAATGTTAAATCTATTGAATTCAGATTTCAGAACACGGAACTCTGCGTATAGGCCATTTAGATACACTACTGTCGCGAGTCCATTTTTTTGTCCAGCATCTCACAATATTGTTTTTAGTCTTAATGGTTAAACTATAACTTAATATAAAACTTTAGACGTGTCGAGACATGAAAAAAATTCAAAATTAAGCTTTGAAATTTACAGAAGTACTAAAAAAATGGATACTTTAATCGTGAATGTAATATTCTCTCTAGGCTCGGCATTAATATTTTATTAATCAATATTATTCTATAATAGTGTGCGAAATTTCGCATCACAAATTTCACCCGATCTAAAAGAGGAAAATAGTAATGCAGCTTACTTGCTGTCTTATGTACCTATTTGCTATATACAACTCACAACTAGGTATTTGTGTATACAATTATTGTTATAGTTGTCAATGTTCCCATTGTTTTCGTCTTTGGTACCCTTGATACCTAGTGGCTAGTGGTTACTTGTACCGCCACCTTATTATATAAAACTATACAAAATTAAAATATATACCTACCATGCATGCAGACCTGTAGATACAAATTATGTTTTATAAAATAACGTTTGTTATAAAAAAAATATATATTAACAACTTTAGGCGTGGGTGTTGGGGGTTTAGGTTACATAATAATATGCACGGTAGCCTACCAAAAAATTACAATTTTTCAATGTCCCTGACCGCTAAACTTAATATAGGCTGTAAGCAGTGTAAGCCTTATATTATGTTTTTTAATGAATGTAAAATCTTATAATAAATATTTTGGATGATAATACTTAAAATCAAAATAGTTATTAATTTTTGCTGCTATAAGGTGTTTTTAGTTTACTTACATAATCATGGCAATATTGTAAAACCCAAAATGTCCTGATTTAATTTATTCGAGACTAAAAAATAAGAGGTTTCGCTAAAAAGTAAAAACATTAATAAATCATATTTAGCTATATAAAAAATGAATCCAATCAGAAACCGTTGAAAAATATAAACAAGCAAATTAATAAAAACTCAAAAAAATATGAAACAAATAGGTACTGGTTTTGAATTCAGTCGTCTATAGTTAAGAATTATATTGAGTAAAAATTTCATAAATTTACATATCGATTTTAGGAAAATGAAGTACCCACTAATACCTACCTACATTATTATGTTTTATGTAGATTTTTTTACTTATTAGGCCAGATTGGACGAATAGGAAATAAGTTAGTGTGGATATGGTTAATGAAGTAAAATCGTATGAGAATTGATAGCTACTAGCCAGTAAGTACCTATACTGTATAGTGTCTACAACTGTCTACATAATGATATATAGGTACCTTATAGTCACCCATGTAAACTTTTTGTGAATAATATAGGCATCCTATATTATGTATACGTACAATGATTATTTTTTTATAATTTTTAACGGCCTTATCGCCAGAACCTGTATCAAAAAAAAAAAAATTTAAAATAATATTTATTATACTATTAAGTAGGTAATCCAGCCAAATTATTCTACAGACAGTATTAAGTTAATACAAAGTTAGAATACATTGATGATGATTAAAAATCCAATAATATTAAAAAACAATGAATTGTGAGTTGCAACTTGTATTACAATTTTTGTAAGTTATAACTCAGGTATTAGGGTAAAATAAAAATACATAGATAGCTTCAGACCTGGATGCATGTGGCATGTTGGCATGGGTGGCCGCTGACAAACATTATTAATTTAATCACAAACCAAAATAAAAGTAAGCATGTAATTATTGTAGAAGGTTACGCAAGTTCGTAATACCGTTGATGGTTGCTCGGGGGTGGACTGGCTAGAGTGGCTGGTGGTTGACCCCAGTTTCGGTCCGGAAAAATGTTCTCAGCTTGAATATATTTTGTTCGATTTAATGAATGTACATTCTGTAATTATAAGTGATACAAAGAAATAGGGGAATAAGTACCAAACAAAGTGTTAAGTGGTCACTAAATGACCAGCCGATACTCGGTTCGTTTGCGAATTCGGTCTGTAAACCGAGCGCGCGGAAGGTTTATACATATATATATGCATGTATATATGTTTTTTAAAATATATATATAAATTCAATAAACTACGGTACATTTCGTTGTGTTTATCACTTTTCTTCGTTAATCATAAGGCTATTAAACGTTTTTATTACAATTTACATATACACATATATAATATTAATGAGTGAGGTTTTTAACCAGATAGCCGCTCGGTTGAACCGTATGTTGCTCATATTGGTAATTAGATATTCAATTTAGCAAACAGATATTTATGTATCAAAATAAACACCCGATTACATGTTCTTGTATATTATAATTCCGTATAAGTTGAGCAGGTCGGTCAATGTTATTAAATCATAAAATATTTTTCGATGTTGTGGGTACCTATATATTAAACAATATGTGTTATTTATTAGTCAGTTAGCACACCCACTGTGAAACAATAATCAACACATACTTCTGTCGTGTGAATTAAATTAATTATAGGTATGCAATGAATCAAATTAAAAAATAGGTTATTCACATACAGACCTATTTCTTCCACATAAACTGTTTATTTTTATTTAATAAGACGTGATACAGCAATGCATATTGCTGGACGTACACAAATGTCTGTTGTTTTAATGTTCTCAAGGATAGTAAATAATAAATAATGTACAATGTATATTTTAGCCTTTAGGCTGACTGATGTATATTATAAATCCAAGATGTATTATAGATTTAGTTAAGATTCAATTTGTGAACCAATAATTAATAATAAAACATAATATATTAATAGATATTCATAGCTATTGTTTTTACATAAGTGGCCTAATGTTTACATTTCGTTATACTGACAGTACAGCTGTAACTGAGCTTAACGCACAAAAAACAATTCTAAATTCTGGGCCTAATATCATGTAAATTTATTTAATTACATGTATTATTCATCAATAGAGCTATTTCCTTCCAATCAACTGTTTATTTTTATTTAATAAGCTAAACTAACATTAACTGGACATTGCTAGGCGTACACACATTTCTGTTGTTTGAATTTACTCAAAGATAGTACATAATAAATAATGTTACATTTTTATTTTAGACTGGCTATAAATTTAATTATGTGAATCAAATCAAATTAGTTAATAGATAATTCATACAGAGGAAAAAAAATAAAAATTACTGAGTGAAAATAAAAAAAAACAAGAAAAATATTATAAAAAAAAATTGGAAAAAAAAAACTTTGAAAAGAAGTGTGACAAAAAATATTATTTTGAATAAAATTTTTTTTTGAAAATCTGTTGAAAAAAATATGAAAAAAAATGTTGAAAGAAAAATTTTTTTGAAAATCCGTTTTAAAAAAAAAATTATTAAAGTAAAAAAAATTACTTTGTAAAAAGAAATTTTGAAAAAGAAACAAATGTTAATACAATACACATGTTAATATTATAGTTAGCAGTACGCCAGTATATTTGTATATGTATACTACACAGTATAATATAATTATATGCAGAAGAACCTAGATAGGTTTGGTTAATTGTTGGTAATGGTGAAAAATTGTTATTTTGTTTCCAATCAATTTTTATCGTTGTGTTCAGTATACGTTTTAATTGTAGTCAATAAACGCCTGGCAAATGTTACTTACGGTTGATAAAAATTGGATTAATGGCAAGTCACTTTTAAATGTTCACAACTAATAAAAATATTTTTTTTTTTAAATATGCACAAGTTGCATAAATATTAAGTAATTGCAAAATAAGAATTATAAAATTCGTATATGGTGGTGCTTTGGTAAGGTATATCACATAGAGTTTTGAGAAATTGTATACAATGGAGCACAAACTGGGCAGCATAAACGAATGAAACATCTTAGATCAAAAATGTGGAATGGGTGAACAGGCATGTCCACAACGCCCCCCGTGCTACGTAAGTATAAAACGCGAATAACTTTTTAAGGAATGGAGCACTATAACGAAGTGCTAAAAAGCACCATCCCTGCACACTAAAGAATCACAATAGTTCGCACTGGGACCCGAAATATAAAACGAACTTAATGACACCAATAAATTTACATGTGGTCTAACTGTCACCATGTTGGTCTTATGGTCCTGAGGTCTTTAGCTGGGCGTCCACTAGGTCTGAGAAGTCGGTGCGGCGAGGCGCAAAGCGGAGCGGAACCATAATAAAATGCCTGTAAACTAATATAGATCCGTCCACAAGAAGTTCGGCGCGGTGCGACGCGACGCGGCACCGCTCTCGGGAGCTCCTGCGACTTTTCTAGGTCGGCGTCGCGTCGCACCGTGCTGGCTTTTCGATCTGATGGACGCCCAGCTTTATTGTCACCTTGCCGAAACACTATTACATTTTAAAAATTTGCTTTGTGTATTGAAACTAACAATATACCTAGGTAAAAATATATTATTTTGAGAAAATATTATGAATGTATTATATTCTTGAATAACTTAAAATCTATAAATTACAAATATGCCTAACCAATGCAATCAAAATTAATACATTGAATATTAATAATTAATTTCGTGCTCGACAGTTGTATTCGGAGAAAATATTTAACTTGGAATTTTACAAGCTAGTAAATACAATAAAATCGTAATTAGTACCGCCATCTAGCGGGACAAGCAGGTCTTCGCGGAGTGATGAACAGTATAAATACATAGCGTATGATGTCCCTGCCAGTATCATACTGCCGTGTTCGTCGAATAAAATATAAAATATACCCCACCTCAAATGACCAAGACTAGGAATAAAAATCAACGTTGGGAAACTGAAAATCAGGCCCAAATGTTGGGTTAATATTACAATCCAAAAATAAAATTGTTTGGCCTAACCCTTTTTTTTTTTACTTATTCCCCTTTTTCTTTGTATCACTTATAATTACAAAATGTACATTCATTAAATCGAACAAACTGTATTCAAGCTGCCAACATTTTTCCCAACCGAAATTGGTGTCAACCACCAGCCACTCTAGCCAGTCCACCCCCGAGCGACCATCAACGGTATTACGAACTTGCGTTACCTTCTATAATAATTACAAGCTTACTTTTATTTTGATTCGTAATTAAAATAATAATGTTTGTCAGGCGTCAGCGGCCTTCCGTGCCAACATACCACAAGCACATTATTTGAAATCATCTGTTTCCATACTATACTTTTACTGAACATGTTTTTATTTTCTTCCATTGTTAGTTTCAAATTATTTTGTTTTAGTAGAAGAAAACCTTTACAAATTTGTTATTTGATATTGAAACTTTGCTGCAACAGGAAAGTGTATAAGACAAAATAAGGTTTGTTGGATGGTCAAAATTCATTATTGTAACATAATTAGATAACCCCACCAGTAACCTTTAGTCCTTACCAGTACAAACCTTTGTAAACAAACAAAAATAATTTACAATTATGTATTATACCTAAATGTACAAGTTATTATACCCATCATTAAAGGGATTGCAAACTCTATTCATTTTTCAAACAACCTTAGCGACTGACAAAAATTAAAATGTTTCTAGTCGTTTGATTTTAAAAAAGTTATGATGTTTGAATCGGTAAACAAGTCTATTTTGAATTAGTTGGAGCATATATTTTATATATTTTAACATATTCAATATTAAAAATTGACAAATGTATGAAATGTAAACTATTTATTCTCGTCAAGAATTTTGCTAAAATTGAAAAAATGGTTATGTAAAGTAAACTTGTTTACCAACTAAATTATCTTTACATTTTTTAAGCCGAACGACCAGAAGTACCTTCATTTTGGCCAGTCATACAGCTATATATATTACAAGTCCATTGGTTTTGAATATTTTGATCTAATGACTAAATGACACGTGCATGCAGGTGATTGGTGGATAGTAAATATACACACACTAATGTTAATTAATTGTATACTAAGACAGTGGTTCTTAACTGGTGTTCCGCCAAAAAATATGTTTGGTTTCGTTGTCTGAACGTTTTGACTTTTATGGACTTCCAATACTCAAAAATATAACACGTGTATAACAATATACTGTATACTGTATAGAATCATTTTACTTGTAAAAAAAAATTTTAAAAATAATATATTACTATTTTATCTTACTGATATGTTCCGCGAAAACCTTACAAAATGTTAAGTATTCCGCATTCGAAAAATGTTAAGAACCACTGCACTAAGACGAGCAGTGAATTCAAGGGACGCAATAATTGCCTATACCGAACCCCTTAAAAATTATCCGTTTTGCAATGCGCTCATATTATATAAACATTATGATAATACTATTTTTAAGTTTTTGTTTTTTTAATTATTTCAATTAATATTTGAAATATATTTAAAAAAATTTACATTCAAGTAAAAACATTTTGTCAAGAACCTAAAATAAATTATCAACGTATATTATGGTATACCTAATAAGCTTTGTTGTTAAAACTTCAGCACACAAAAAAAAATATTTTTATTTGTTAGTGTGTACTGAGTGTTTACTTCTAGAGACTAGACAATTCCGATAGAACATTATACAAATAATGTGTCAAATTGCATAATAGTGAATAGTCCTAGATAATAGAAGAATGGATAGTATTGGTGGAGAGGAACTTTATGGAAAAGAGAAAGGCGCTCTCTCACTCCCACAAGGGGTCGCTTATTATGTTATGATTTAATATATTATGTATAATATGTGTATTTTAACCTAAAATAATAAATTGTTTAATTAATTCCCGTGTAATGAGGTTGCATAGCTTATCCATTCTTATATCATCTACGTGAACAGTCACTTTTCTATACGCAACTGCACAACTATACAATAGACACAATATATTATAATATGGGTCATAGTGTTGATACAGATGATAGTTTTTTTTAAATAATTACTTTTAACTAGCTGATCCCATGCACTTTGTTGCCCGTTAAAAATGCCAACTCTGTATGAGACTTGATGGTGATAATGCGAGCAGTACTCGTATTATGCCTGCCTGCTGTGTATTATTGAAATAATATGTTTTATATTTATTTTGATAGCGGACACGCCGATGAGCGGCTATAAGTGCAACTCAGCCACATTGGTAGGCAATGAGCGAAAAGTCAATGATATGCATGCTTATACCCAATCTGCCCTATGAACCACTGCAGGAAACCGAGAAACAAAAAAAAAATAACCATTTCTACTGATTATATTTATATTTCTCCCATAAACAATAGCTACCGTATATAACTAAATATTTTCTTCGTAAATTTTAAAATCTCTGTTTGAGCAACTCTCCGGGTCGGACCTATCGGGTCCAATTGTGAATCCAAACCATCCAGGATTGTTTCTAGTTGGATTATTAAATTAAAATAAAATAAACTAAAATTGTACTCTCGCAGTTTTTCTAGTAACGCCAACGACGGAAAATAGAAAATGAAGTCTCTATTAGAGATTATTACACCTATAAATAAAATCGAACGGAATAAAAATAATACGAAAATTATCACTTTACAAAATTGAACACTTTACTTTATATTGTGAAACATAATATTAATACCAAATATTCAATACACAACATAATTCTTCATGTTGATCCATTTTTTTGGTGTTGGACGGGGGCCCCATTTTAACTATTAATTATGTCATATGGACAATTTTATAAGCTAAAACTTAATGTAGCTTTTTGAATTCAAAAAAACATTCAGGAACTCAAAAAATTAATTATCAAAACAATTTAAAAAAAAAAAATTTAAAAAAAGGGGTTTTCCAACATTTATTTTCGTAAAAAACTTCTTCTAGCAATCACGAACTATTAAAAAAATTTTGAGCCAAATCGACCCAGTCTTTCTCAATTCATGAATTGTTATACATTTTTGGCTCTATTTTTATATATATATATAGATGAGATGAATGTATAAATAGAATCTAAAATAAAATCTTATTATATATTATTGTAATAAAAAGTTAGTTATTTTTCCACTTGCAGTATTAAGACTTGGCCGTAATTTACAATTTAAAACTATGAAATTGAGCTAAAATTATTGTTTGGCAAAATTTACAATCTTAAAATTTATTTTATACATTTTATAAGTTTGTACTTATATGGCAGCTATTCAAACGATAAAACGTAATTTATTGCACCATTTAATAAAATTACTTTAAAACGTTTAATAGCAATCACTGTAAATCTTTTTCTTAATTTTAAGTCTCTAAAAATTACAACCTAACTTATTTCTTAGGTTATGTTTGGAATGTTTCAGATAGTTCGGTTACAATTTATACTTTTCAGAAATTATTGTCCACTTCAGCTATTTTAAGGGCTTTAGTAGAAATAGTTATTTAAAGTAGAAATGCGACAAAGAATTAAATAATAGTGGGTATAAATACTCGAAGAATTAAAAAGCGTTTTAAACGCTTAAATTATTTGTTAGGTATTAAATAAAAATATCAGTTATGTCGTTGTTATGTTCTATTCAATATCAGTGGAAATTATTGTTAACTACCACTAACTTCATATGAAAATGCTAACTTTTGTAGTTTTATTACTTATAGTTATTTATAAACGATTCTTTATTACAATGTATTTTTTTTACGTGAAACATTATGCCACATCTTTGTAGTTAAAAAAACAGTTAAATACATAATATAATAAGTTACTGCAAATTCTATAAATAGCTGATATGGGTGAATTTTAATGTCAACTACTTAATTATTGAATAATTGTTTCAAAATATTATCAAATTAGCTCATTTTAGTTTGTATTAATTTTTAAGCACTTCGAAAATCAACATTTCTTCTCATAATACTTGTAAATTGTAAATATTTTATTGAAAAATATTGTTTAACTTGATTAGTAACTTTTTAATTAAACTTTTCATCTCATAAAATTCCTGTATACGCAAATGATCTTTGCAATTTAAAAATTGTTCTGTCCTTTTTTCTTGCTTTTGATATATTGAAATATCTGAATATATTGTAATGTAATTGTAACTAGTTTGATGCTTCAGCAACTTATATACATGTTTGCTTGTTGAACAGTTCAAAGGATAAACTGCCTATAAATATTCCTTTTACTTAAACACGCAAATGCAATGCAAAAATAATATTTATTTTTTCTCAAATTGTTGTATGAATAAAAAATGGTTATATTTTAAGTGCACGTGGGTATTGATAATACACTAATACTACGTACTCCAACTTGAAATATTAATAAAATGCAGAGTAATTAGTAGTTGGGAATCATGAATAATAGCAGCGTTTTATGACTTAAAAAAATGTCTGACAGAATACAGAAACAGATTCCTATACGAGAGTAGTAATCAGGGAATTCAAATCCCTTTTTTTAAGTCTCTGCGTGTACCTATAGTTTTGCACTGATTTATTTTTTTTAATCTTATTTACTTATTTAATGATTGGTGGCTTTTTGTTATTAGACATTTTATATAGGTTCATGGAATGTGCCGTATAATTTTTCGCTAGGCCCCATTAACCTCAAATAAATTATATCGTATCTTTCGGTCTATATATTTATACTTTTTCGACGCGGTCGAATTATTTTTCACGTCCAATTCCGAACAGCACACAATTTGTATTTTAAAGGCATATGCCTCGCTTCTACGCGCATTTGAGCGGTGTTCCGTGTACAATTCCCAATCAACAATTTATCCGTATAATATATATATATATATATACACATCGTATACCTACCTAATAGGTGGTATACATCAAAAATGTTACACATTTAATATTCGTATCGTGTGGTGGTTGAGCAGGGAAAAGAACCGAAAACTATCGATTCAGGAGGCCTGCAAATAAAGACGAATTTATTGTGTTTTAACCGCAATATATTATTTGAACTATATCATGTACTGTTGTAGGCTTTTAATAGCCAAAAGTTTAAAATATTTTAATGAATGATTATTAATTGCTACGTACAACCCTTTCAAAATATATTTGAGCTCCACGCAAATACGGAATAAACTTCAATTTTTCTTTTCTTATTTTTATTATACACCGACCTTCGTGAGATGATTATAAAAACCATTTAACACTAGGTTTGTATTTTATAAGAGAGAAAAATATGTTTAAAAAAAATATCACAAAAATATCTGTGATGGGGGAGAGATAACTGGTTATAATGTATTCACACCTATTTTTTTCTAAAACCACCTTTTCTGATATTCCAAAAATTAAAATTAAGTCTTATATAAATAACGTCTTAGATCTAATATCAAGTTGGTATTATGAATTTTTGAATTTTTTATACTTTTTAAACAGAACTTTTGCTGTAGTTCGACAATTATTAACATCAGTAGGTGATATACATATTATCATATATTAAAACAACCTATGACTATAGGCCTGGTAATGATGTAAACGTTTCATGCAACCATATTGGCATTTTGACATCAACAACAGAAAACTGAAACGTCGTACCTGATTTAAACAGTATAAATACTCACAGAATGGTAATCATTATTATTATTTTTTTTTTTGAGCTTTACGAGCTATTTGGACTCTTGGTTGCCAAAACTACTTCTTTTCAACGATCTTTTGCCTGATCCCAGTAAACTGAAATTTCTTCTAATAATTCCTGGACACTAATTCCATCTTTTCCACGGTCTTCCTCTTGGTGTCTTTCCCCTCATCATATATGTCATTACTCCTTATAACACTTCTATCAAACCGCCAATCACCATACATGCCTGCCCATTCTATCGTTGTACCTCTGCTAAATTGGACCCTATTTTCTCTTTTGTTAGACCTAACCTAACCTAGTATAATTGGGCGTCATCTCTTATTTCCCATTTCTGTTCCGTATTATTGAATACGGGTCTTTAAGTTTTCTAAGAACTTTCCTTATGAATAAACGTAGTTGTTCATAATCACCTCACATCGTTGCCCATGCACTGAAAACTTTCTTTAATTTGTCTAGGGAAACAAGAGTACATCTACATATAAATTAAATCCTACCGATATTGACATATGCATGTAATAATTATGTACAATTTTATAAAAAAAAATATTTAATTTAGTATAATATTGTAATAAAATATGCACATTTATATTGTTAGTGCTCATTAACTTTGTGAAAGTGTCGTGTTATGGAACTATATTATATCATTCTATAAAAATATTTTTCTACGTACCAATTTGTTTGAAAGTCCTTAGAAATAAAACACAGCTAAGTTCAAGTCATAATAATGTCGATTATTTAAATGTATGAGAAATTTAATGGAAATAATATTGTGTAAGAATATAGTAACTATATATGGTATATTTATATATATAAACTTAAGTAAATATTATGTAATGACAAATTTCAAAAACTAAGATATCTGCCGAAACTTTGAATTGATGTTTGAATAGAAAAAAAAACTCATTTACATTAAAGTTGTAAATGTTACGAACATTTTTAATTATTATAGTAAAACCTACATCTACTCACTATTTGTTGATATTTATCATAGTATATTGAACTATAAATGATTTAGGAATCTTATTCTATTTCGTAACAATATTATATACACCTATAATATATTATTTATAAATAATTGTAGTTGTTCGACTGAAATATTATATACATGAACACCAGTTATAAGTTATAACCAGGGTTTGGAACTTTATGAATTTGCATATTTGTTAGGAAAGTACATATTTAAAATCTGATTCGATACAAACGTGTTTCACGATCACTAGGTTTTAATCCCAAAACTTTTTAACGTATATTTTTGCATATTTTGTACTTTTATAAGATAGTGCATATTTTTGCATAATATTTAGTTATTTTTAAGCAAATAGAGAATAATTTCCATTTTATTTTATAGTGGGTTAACATCAAAAAACCAAGTATTAAAATTATTAAAAGCTGCAAAATGACGAATTAATTAATTTTTATTTTTCGATAAATTTTAATAAAATGTATTATTTAATAAATATTTTTGCCTTCGTTATTGTTGAACCATTATGACCCATAAATAATTAACTTTAGTCCTGTTGGTCTATAGTTATATTACATATATAATCTAATAGGTGTTTATAATGTATATAATATTGAACCCAACTTCTAGTAAAGTTGTGTGTCCACGCACCCCCTCCCAAATTAGAGCTGTTTGATTTTGAGTAGATATAGTTTATCATGATAATTTAATCTACAATAGGTACATAATGTAACTGTAGGTGAAATTGTATTAAAATTTAAAAATCAAACTGATAATTTTATCATATATAAAACAATGTACTTGTTTATACCTATCTTTGTATAAATACCTTGTTGTGCATTGTTTATATGTTTATACATTGCCTATATATTAGTTTATATCAAACTTGGTAAAGTATGAAAAGAATAATATTTGGGCTTTCACTAAAACCGTTCTGTGTAACCTAGATCATTGTAAAAATCTTGACAGTAAAAGTTGATTGCATAACAGAAAATAATAATTTTTTTCCACCGAGTATTATCAGGTGACACGAGTAGGTATAATCTTAGCAAAACATTATCAAAAATTCAAAAATGTTCGATACGAAAATTAAAATACAACTGCTGCAGTCATGATATAATATCAATAATATCATCATATTATGATGTATTATATATTCAGCAGTATAACCATATACTACCAATACAATGTACATACTACATGTTTACAATATACTATAATATAGTATTATATATTCCAAAGTAATAAAAGAGTAATAAATATTATGTTTATTTTATACAACAACTTATACTGTGTAGGAGTTTACCTCGGACAAAATATGTGAATTTTTACATGGCACTCGAGTAAACATTATTTTTTTAAACAATTTTTAATAATATCTTATGTATCCTTAAGTATTAGTGGATTGTATTAAATAATTTTTACCTATACATGCACCTAGAGTGTATACCTATATGCAGTATCAAAGTTCAAGTTTATCAAGTGGGTAGTACAAGTATTTTTAATTTTAGAATAGACATAATCAAAAATTCAAAAATCTTCGATATGAAATGTAATTAGATGATAATTAGAACACTGCTACTCAAGTGATAATATCAATATTAAAACAATGTGTCTTATCATACTATAATCGACATGCATTATTAATACACGTTAACTGTGATAAATTATAATATATTATAAATATTACCTATATTACCTACTCCAGCGGGATGAGTAATAAACAGGCATTATGTTTATTTCATAGTAGGTATACGCAACAACTGCAGTATATCTTACTTCAGACAATATATTATGTGAATATTCACACGGCGCTTGAGTAAATATTACATTTTTTTCAGGGACGATTTGCTATAATATATATAGCTGATGAATCGGAACGGTATAATAACACGTTTTCGGATACGATACGTGTCGTTACGCTTGTATCCGGACGGTGTCCAGCGGGCTCGGATATCTGAACGTTTCTAAAATATCTTTCGCTGAACAATATTTACATTTTAAAAGGTTTTCGTCGTGTTTCCGTACGACCATCTGCAGACGACAATATCGAGATACACGATAAGCAATATCGGACGTAGCCTTACATAAGAATTACAGCGTTTGAAGTTTTTAACAGTTCGCACGAACTTAATTATATTTTATTATTATGTCCGTCCTGTCCGTGTGAAATTCTTCAAAAGAAAATGTTATTTCGGATATACTGCAGTACACACGATCTATATGAGGTTTTACGTGTAAGTGTATGTGTCATCGTTATAGGGCGTTTATATACGTCTTTTTCTTTTAAAATTTACTTTTCAAACCTACGGAATTTCGTTCGTCTAAAAAAAGTTTACGATTCGATTGAGATATAATATTATATATAGTTATAGGTATATGACTACATGAGATATTATTTGATAAAAATATGTTTTTCTTTTATACAATTTTTGTAAAATTTACTGTGCTTTTCGATTAGATTACCAACTACGCGTTTGAACGTTTGTACCTTCTATTTCTGATATCCCACAGCACGAAATTTTGATTGTATAGAGAAAAAAGTTTACGATTCGATTGAGATAATGTGAGAAATTCTTTGACAAATTTTTCTTCTTTTATATAATTTCTGTTCGAATTATATATAGTTCACTCCCTCGCACAAACTGCCATTGATAGGTAGGTATAATGGTCCTTTTGTCTCTAATACTGTTAGACTACGTCTAGAAGTTTTCGCTGCCCAAAAGTATCGATAATAATAATTTCACCTGTCAAATAAAATAATTTCCCACTATCCAAGTTTTATCCACCATTACACTATCACGTAGCTAACTCTGCGATTTGTCATATGATTCAATTTATGTTTAATAATGTATATAACTTTTTTTTATGTTTTCACCAACAGCATGTTATATCATCAGCAGATAAAATAAGTATAAAATAATATTTCATGGTTTTCTAAAAAATAAATTAAATAGTTGAGTAAGAACATTTTCAACGGTTTTCAAAAGAATATTAATGTTTGACAAACATTTCATCCATTTCAATTAAACTTGTCTTCTTAGTTATGATTTTATCGCTACTTTCGCTTATAGAGCATGTGATATCATATGTTCTTCTGTGCTAGATACTTATAGAAAGTATATTATCAAGAGGAAATGCCGATTTATCGAAAGCTCGTTCCATAATAGCAGCAGTGCAATGGCGTGCTCAGCTTTTTTGAAAGGATATCCAGATATTTAAATTTTTACTATTCTCATACCACGTTATACAACTATAAATATTATATTATTATGTATAATATTGCAAGTAAATTATATTTAAGCCCTTTTTTAAATATCTAATGCCGGTATAAATGTGTAATACTACTATATACGATAAATTAGCATGCCTGTATGTCCATGATCTGGGGTTCAAAGCCAATATTCACCAGTCATCACTACTGATGTACCCACCTTTATAAAATTATGTAAAAGTACCTACAAACATCTATTAGATCTAAAATTTCGTTTTAACGTAAGACTATTATCACTAATCGTTCACGATTGACAGTCAACAATTATTAATTTAGAAGACAATGAAACGTTAGTTATAATGTAATAACTCAAAGTCAATTAAATGCAGTACAGTGAAAGGTGTGTGGTATAAATAATAATAGGCAACTAACTTCAATATCATTGTAAAATCATTTTGTAGACGGGTCATGTACAATATCTTATACATAATAGTCGATAATAAACTAATCATCAACAAAGTTGGACGAAAAAAGATTAATGTTATTCGAAAGGAACATTTCATTTAAAACCTATGGCACCAAAAGAAACGTAGAAGTGAACGCATATCGACGAAGAACAAATGAAGAACTCAGAACAGAACTCCGAACAATGATCAATGCAATAGATATAATAGAATTACTCAAAAGCAAAAGGTTAATCTGGGTCGGACATAATATGTCCGGAGGCCCAATTAATAAGCGAGACCACAATCTGGAAGTTTAACAAAAAAGAAACACGATTACGGATAAGACAAAGGTGGAATGATTGAGTCATGGGAGACCCCAATTTCCTATAGGAATGAGGTATGGAGAACAACTAGATGAAAACAGGAGAGCGTGGAAGCGGTTGAGGGCCGGAAAAAGGAGTGGAATAAGGAAAAAAATATATATTAATTTAATCGACACCAGCAACGAATAAAAATGCTCATCTTAATTCAATTTTGAAGATAAATTTGTTCTATTTTAAACTGGTTTTTCACCGGTCCTTAACTGTATATTAATGTACAAAGTTCGTATACTTGACTATAACTTCTTGATACTATAATAGTTATATAGTTCCTAACCCGCATTCAGATAAAATTATTTTTATTTATACATTTTTTTCGGTTTTTAATGACATTTTTTCTCAAAAAACACTAGTTTAGCTACTGTCGTTTTTTAAACTTGAATACTGCCACCAAAGTAACGACAAAATATAGTTTCCACATTTCGAGTTGATCGTCTCTGACACGATGTCGACCTAATGAAATTCGGCCTGTTCGATAAACCCTACGGTTTGCTTGGAATCAAAAACTCAACACTTCTTCTGTGACGTTTATTTATTTCAATAAAACTCGAATCGGTTCACGACGGAATTGATTAATTTTATTTCAAGAATACCATGCTTGGTGTTTTTATGACGTTTTTCTCTTAGAATTATTTTCATAATTTGATTTATTATTCTTTTCATACTGTGCACATGTTCGAGTCTCGTTCAATAATGGGTGAGTTTTTCAAATTTTTTTATAACCTTATTTTTCGCACCATTGTTGTATGGCTTTATGTCCAACAATTATTTTTGTCTGCGTTGATATGTTCTGTAGACGTCTGGGTTTGAACTCTGCAGCAAAGATATTCTGTGGCCTCAGGACTCACTAAAATTTTCAATTATAATAATTATAAAAATACAATTTTCAGTAAGAACAAGAAAAAGCAATTATTTGTTGTTAGTGTTTCATTCTAAGCAGTTAAAATTATATAAAAACAATTTTATATTTTATTTGTTCGTGATGACATTAACAATAATGACATTGTTTTTATTAGCACTTGAGAATACAATTTTCACACTAAATTTAAAGAGTAGACTATATTTTATTAGTTTTACAATAACGTGATTATTTTTGTGTAAATTGATCGAAAAGTTTTATAGCACCTTCGTAGATAAAGTAATTTAAATAATTGGTACTTTGGAGAAGTACTTATACATGACAAATAAAAAACTAAAAACTACAGAAATCTGTAAGTAAAAGTCAGGACTTGTTATAAATTATTTCACATTATTATAATTTATTTTTTTCTGGTCATTTAAAATAAAATATATTGAAATACCTACCAATAATTTACCCTGCAAAATATGTACTACCTACTGTTTTTGCGTTTTGTCTTAATTGTCACATAAATATATACATATATATTTTCTATTTTTGATTATTGAAGACTTAGATTAAAACATCAGCTTAAAGTGAAAATTAAGTGTCTATATTTGAGTATACCTTATTTTAGTTGAAGAATGAATACATTTTAGTCATTTGCATATGAATTAGCTATAAACTATAATAAATTAAAAGAAGCATATTGATCCTAATGATATTCTATTAATGATAATACAGCCTATAAGGTATAAGGTGTAAAGTAGAAATTTATGGACTCTGGTAAAACTGTAATAGAGTTTACAATTTAGAATAGTTTTCGCAAAACTGTAATTATGATTCAACAGTCTTTATTTTTAATACCTTTAATAATTCTATTACAATTATAATAACATAGGGACTCAAATACTCAATTAAAGAGTTTAAACTGAAAAGTAATTATTTGATTGGAGTAGTAATATGAAAAAAGAAAAAATGTAGAAGTTGGGACTTAAAATCTCTATCTGATGTTATTTAAATTTTGTTCTATCTTTAGAATTCAAACTTTGTCAGTAAACACAATATTTAGGTTTAATCTGCTTATATGTAGTCTAATACACGCAACATGATTTATTCATCACTAAAATTGTTTGTCGAAGAATATTGTTTTCTGGATGAAATTTATTAAAATACAATAAAATAATATCAACAATATAGCTATAATAATACATCCACTAAAATTTTTAAAACCCAGTGAGCGGTGTTCGTATTTCGTACTTTTTCAATTGTTAAGCTATTTTTTCAGCTTGGATTTCTTTTTTAATTTGTAATACAGGAATTTCACGAAAAAAAGTAAAAACAATTCGACTTTGACTTGTAATTATCATCTGACAATTATACGCATTTTAACCGAATGAAGGATGTATATGAACGCCCGCAGAAGATTACTTAGCACACCATATTTCTTTCAATCTAAGTTCTCTATCCCTTACAATATGTACTCAAATTCTTAAAGCAGACTGAACCATATATAATATAACAATTTAGAATTGTTTTTATATATTTATGTCGTTATTGTGTTTTTGTCTCTTTTTTTTTACTTCGGTTCTTTTAGTAATAACATTGTAAAACCATTCCTTACCTATAGTTATAATTATTAAACTAAGATTCTTGTTACCAATGTTCCAGTCGTCAAAAGAGCCATTACTAAAAAAAAAAAAAATCTTTATAGTATAATGCTCCGTTAAGTAGATTGGAGGTGATGAAAATTTTCATCGGGGCGGAAATAGAGGCGAGTGGAAACGACGAGAGTGTGCAATTCCGGAAACATAGCATTTTATCTGTACTGCACGCCTCCGTAGGAATATACAGAATTCTTAAACATAATATGTTTGATGTCGACGCGGACCCCGCAAGCATTGGAGTGTCCATAATAATAATAATTATAAAAAAAATCATACGATCCCAGTCTCGTCGTCAAATCGAACGACAAACCATATAATATTATTCGGGATCGGCATTATTTCGATTTTTAAATTATAAGCGAATATAATATGTACCTATATCAATGTGTAATGACGGCGAACGTAAAATGGCGGTTTAGATTATGTCACACGTAACGAAATGAAAGAAGCTCTGCTGTAGGTCGTCACACTTCGGGTGTAATACGCGTGGGCACGGCATGTATTGCATATGCCATAGACATACACGCGCGTCTAATATAATATTATATGTGACAACGACGCGGACGTATTTCGTGTAATTTCCAACGTCGAAGGAAATATTATTTTCTCACGAGGAAATTCGCGCTCCCCAGGGGATATTATACATTATTATCCGTGTGTATATACGATAAATAACGGTTGTGAAATAATTTTGAAAAATTGCGGTTCAGCGGGCTGCAGCCGGAGGGTGTGTGTATTACGGGTTCCGAAATAACGATATTAAGCGTGTGCGTGCCGTAGGTATACGGCGGGACTTAACCGCGGTTACCTCGTCGACGGCCGGTGAATACCACAATAAGAGTTGTTACGTGGATGGTGGGAGGGGGGGAGGACTGTTTAAGGTATTCCCTACTCTGGCGGCGCACAATGGAAAAATGATTGGGTTTTATCGCCGTCTGTGGACAGTCTGCCGCGGCTATTATACCGTTTTGTCGGGTTTGTGCGATCTTTGGTAGGTACCTCAGTTTACCTACTTACCTATCTAGTGGTCACAGACAAATCCTGTCTATACGTTATTGTTATAATATTACCAGCCGTTATAATGGTACTATTGCAGTATTGCGGCAGTAACGACAACAATCGTCATTTTTGTAATAAAATCTTTTTTTTTCCTTCTAAAATGTGGTCAAAACGATAAAAATTACGTACTTTTACAGTTCCGAGGAACATTTTTTAAATTATCACTATACCCGACTTTAAGGTTTTTGTTATACTTGTGTATATGACATGGTCGGATAGTTCCTAAATAAATATATTGTATTTATTCTAGTTATTCCGCCCGGCGTTGCACATGTCAAATATTTGTTTTTTTTATAAATATATTTGTATAAAAAATATTTAATATGCATTAATTCTGCTAATCATAATAGTAGCTTAATATGTAACCGATGGCAGAACATCGAATAGTATATAATAAATATACACGTGTATATGATAATATATCCATTAAACATTTTTTAATATTCTTCATATTTATTTTTTATTTATTTTGTAACTGCATAAATCTTTGTTTTTTTTATTGAAATGTCCTCAATGAATTTTGAGCTAATTTTGATTATCCCTTTGACCTAATCTTCAGTCGAATTTTCGTTATCAATACCTATATAAAGAGATGGGAATGTCTACTGTTGTTATTATCTAAAGTGGCGATTTTATATATATTATATCAGCATAATAACTCATGACTTGTAATAATAATAATACATACTATATTATTTAAAATAATTTATAACAACAATTGGAGAGTTCAAATAGCATAATATTATTGTGGACTGCAAGTGTCAATTAATACCTATTGCACCATATCTACGTATTATTGTATTTATTTAGTGACGACATAATGGTACAACAACACTAGGTAGGTACATCAAAGTGTATAAATAATTCTAATCTATCGATAGCGTCAGTCACAATATTATTATTATTATTATTATTATTATTATTGTACGAAACTTATATTATTAAGTTAACTTTCTGCTCATAGTACTAAATTCTAGAAGCAATATCATCAATGATTGATTATAATTTATACCTAACCATTTCGAATTCATAGAAAAATTTCCAATTTCTCTAACGTGATTTAAACCCAACTTTTATCCGATTTCATGGGATTACATTTTCAATTTAAATTTCTCATACCACTCTATACGTGTACTGCGTTTCTGCCGACCGTTGTTTTGTTTTCACACACCGTTCTCATTTATCTTGTACATTGAATAATTAGTTTTGGTTCGAAGTTGTGTAAATACTAATTTGGACTACTATTATAGTAGTTATTAGTTAATCATAAAATATATATTATAATATGATCTACACTAAATTATATTAGGTAAATCATAATAATATTATGTTTAAAATGTTTACAATAGATTGTTATTCGTTGTTGTTCTATAATATTATAATTGAAATATGTCATGTATGAAATCTACTGCAAATAAGATATTTTGAGTTAATATATTTTCCATATGTAATTTAATTAATAGGTAATAATATTAATTTAACAACTTTATGGGACACATCCAATTACATCGTATTTATGTACTGTATATCCTTTATCATACTAAACGAGAATAATAGCAATTTATAGCCGTGAATTAATATCAAATATTGTTACTATTCACCATTATAATTTAATTATTATTAATTCAACATTCCGCATAAACTACATAAAATATGATAGAATATTGTCTATGGATAAAAGTTGGACATTTTATCCAACGTCACTGCTGCAGTTAACCTTAAAATGGATTATTTGGGATAATTGGTGCACTCCAAAATAAACTCCGTATGCGACAATTTGTCCCCATTATAATTTTCTACTCATACAATTATTTTTGGTGTCTGTCCAATTTTTTTTCTTTGACAAATTATCGAACATTTGCTTTTGCGGTATTATAATTATGGTACACATAAATACAATTTTTCTGTGGATACTATTAGTACACTTCATTATTGTGTCCAATACACACAAGATGGATGTACGGAATGAGAACAATTCGTCATCAACTGTATACTCTACAGTCAAAATGAACCAACAGTAGTTGAATAATCGGAAATAAATAGGGTATATTATGTTTATGAAGGGAAATATTGATTGAGGTAATAAAATAATACGATATGAAGAGTACTTACTGAAGTCAGTTTAAAATATACATTATACAATCACTGAAGAATGTAGATCTTGGTATATTTCTTAAAGTTTGATAAAAATTATAAGTCAGTTATAGTATAATTTTTAACCAATTGAAATTCCTATCAATTGTCTTATATATAGGTGCTATATTTAAAAAAGCACCTAATCTGCTGAAACACTGTGTTTGTTACAGTGACGATATTAATGATTTATATTTATTAAATGTATTATGCTGCCGCTGAAACAAAAGATCTTCAATAAAATATATCACATAGAAAAAAAATTGGCAGAGGACCAACTGTCTGTATGTAAAATTATGACGGCAACTAATGTTGCAGTTCTCATAAACGCTATCCCTTTTTATAGTGGTTATCGATAATATTGTCCGTTTACCTTTACCTCCTAATATGATAATTAGGTAAGTATATTTAAACGTCTGTTTATTTGTATTTTGTCTGTTATAGATTATATTATATTTTAACTACTGGAAACCCAATACCCTATATAATGATCTATATTACATTATTCCTAATATAATAAAATATAAGAACAGATAATATTATATTTTATACCTATTTCAGCTGCAGTATAGATTGTAGTATAATTTATGCATAGTTTCAGACAAGTTGGTATTCAAATGGTTGCCTGTGAAGGTAATGCTTTTATGTTATATCAATATAAGTCGATAAGTACCTCCACCTGGAGACCTCTTTAAACTGTATTTGTATCATGCCACATTTTATTAGATTTAAGTGTTATATATAATATTTATAGTTCGACCGACGATGAACAAATTATACATAATCATTAATCATAGGTACATAATTACATTTTACGTATTTGTATTGGTAAGTGATAGATAAGAAGACTGTTTTTGATTATAAATGTGTTATAGTGCCTAAAAAATACTACGCCATACTTATTTTAATCTTCTAAACCACGAAATAATACCCATAACTTAATGCTTTTAGTGTTCACAATGTTCACATAAATCATCGTCTGTCCTGATTTATCGGAGGAGTATTGTCCTGTTTTATTAGAAGAATTTCGCTTGAAAGTAATAATAATAGTAATATTATAATTCATATAATTTATAAGTCTAGTAATAATAATATACGAATATACTGAATGTAGTCTATAACTAATCGTTTAGGATTCAAATTAGTAATACAATATCGTAAATATTATTATATGGTATTGTGTTTTGTCATAATAAAATATATATAGTGCGATCAACGAAATAATGTATTTAATGGTGCCATGTTATAGGCGGTGGCTATAATATCATATTTGTCGATAAAATTCATTCTACTAATTGAAATATTATTTCTGTAATAGATATTTTCATGCCATGCATCAGGCGTGGACTGACTGCAGTGTGGGATGGCGCTGACAAATGGTGTTCATCATCATTAGGCGTGCCAAAAATTATAATCACTCTTCTATATTATCAGCAGCTACAGAGTTCGCGCGCGCGCGCGCGCACACACACACACACACACACACACACACGCACACACACACACACACACACACAGGCGCGCGATAATGTCTGTGGAACACGTCCTATAGTAACAGTAAGCACGTTTTTTGGGTAAAAAGTATTATGACGTATTCGTTGTATAATAATTCTGATTCCGGATAATATTATTGTTTGGAGTTGCCGTACAATGGTCGTACACTACTTTAATATATTTCAGAGTGGTGCGATGACGATAGGGGCGAAATATTATGATCGCTTGCGCGTATATAGTAATATGATATCGTTATAAAATAATATATGGACGGTGCGCAGCTACTATAGCTAGCAGACTGTCGGAGAGTATGAAAACGACGTAATATCAAGAACAGGCGCGAGTGTATGGTCGGTCGAGGGGGTGGGCGAGACGACGTTGTACGCGGTTCACGTGCGTATCAATATATATATATATACACACTATACGTGTATATTATAATGTATATAAAGGTAAGCGCTCGCCTCGGTAATTCGGACCAATATTAATTAATCCTTTCACGCGCTCGGTATACGCGACTATATACAGTAGGTTTACATATATATATATATCTGTGCATTTTCGTCATCTGCATATATACATATATATATATACATCGTCATCGCCCGAGAAGAACGATAATAATTAATCACGTGACTGCCGTGACGACGCCGGTGAACAATCAGCTCTTCCGACGGCGCGGTTGTCGGTTGGCGCTGACGGAGACGCTATATTATCGCCGTGCTCGCACTATCAAGATGTGCGTGTGTGTGTGTGTGAGTGTATGTGTGCGTGTGAGTGTGTGTGTGTGTGTGCGTGCGTGTGTGTGTGTGTGTGTGTACGTCGGCCACAGTGTATTAACAGCGGAGTTTACGACTCGGAAGCAACGGGTTAAAACGGTTGTAAAGTTTCCGAGACTAACATATTATAACAACGCGCGAGCACCGCCGGTCACCACCATCTTCGCCTCCCCACCACCCTCACCCCTGCCACCGCTGCTGCCTCCAGCTCTGGTACACCACGTCGAATCGTTGTGTATCGTGTTGTTACGTTCCTACCCACTCGTAGTGGTACAATGAAAATAAATTTTGTATGGGCTGAGAATCGTAAATCCTCAGCGGAGTGAATAATACATTTTTTTGTTTTTTAAAAATGTCAACTCACTTATTTACCGTCGAAATAATAGAAAAAAGTTTGAGATAATTTCTAGAGTTCTTACGACGTCATTATCTAAAAAAATAAAAAATAAAAAAATAAAAAATATTTGTATAGGGGCTGAAAAACGCGGGTCAGTCAAAGGCTTTGGCCATTAGCGAGTTGTTTAAAAGTTTAAAGTTATGTAAGAAGGTATTTTTTTTTATCAAGACTTTTACAATCGTAGATAACTGGTTACTTTTAAAATGTATTTACTAACATAACGAGTTATGCTTTCTACTGTATTATAAGATAAAATGTACGAATAAAAAATTACGAACGATTTTTTGACTGGAGAATTATTATTTCTCTATAACAATCAAGTCCATTTTTTCTTTGTAATTATTGTAAAATTGTTTTTTATGGTTAGATCACTATGCAAAATATCATCAATCATCGTGTATGTGTTAATTAATATTATAATATTATAATAACTATACTTATTAATCGGTTTGCAAAAATGATGAAAACCTCTTCATATTCAACAATATTTTGATTGCTGGAGAAATAACTATAGACTTTTTATGAATTCATTAAATCGGATTTTAAAAACTGATTCTAAATATTATATTTTAATTATTATAATATTATATATTTTAGATAAATATCGTCAATATACATAAATGTATTATATGTATATAACTATATATGAATGTATACACATACATGTATTTATATATTAATATATTATGTACTTACACAGATATACTCTGTCTTGTATATCATAATGTACATCGGACAGTTACACACTTTCGAATTTTGTGTTTTGCGATTTACGAGTTCACGACACACACATTACGCGTACACCACTGTGGCACTGTGCCAGTATGATATGTAATCAGTATAATAATTATAATAATAGGTAATAATAATAGTACGATTCAATTATGGATAACAGTTACTCAGATATTCAGTTACTCCGACCTTCCATTTGTGTCGTTACCCTCCAAGTGATGACGGCGAAACTATTTTCGGTGCTCACTCACTTACTCAATAAACTATAAGTACCGATCGTTTCCTGTACTGAGTCGTATAATAATTATAATAATAGGTGTAATTGAGGTTAGGCAATCCGTGGACTGTGGTGGAACAAGGAATTCAGGCTTTTATTAATAACTTATTTATCATTATTAAGAGAATGTCAGCGCACTGTTTATTTTCTCTCTCTGGCTCAAGCCCACACTTAACATAGACAAAACATATTTACACAGAATTTTTTTTTTATTTTTTTGAGTAATCTTATGGTAAAATCAATCACTTCAAAAACGATAAAGAATAATATTTTTGAGAGCATGGCATATCGATTTGTCTAAATATTGTCTCAAAACAATTTAAACATCATTTAAATTTGCAAAAAAAATTTTTATTTAGAAAGTCAAATAAAAAGTCAAATAATAGTAAAAAAAACACAACCGATAAGTCATATTATCCTCAAAATTATTATAATCATCTATAATTTGTATGTATGATTTTACTCTAAGAAAACACAAAAATCATAAACAATGATTTTAGGTGAAAGCAAATTATGATGTTGAAGATCTATGTTGCGCGTTGGTCTGAGAGAGAAAACAATATTGTACTGACATCCTCTTAACGAAATAATTATTAATATAATATGTCAGATTTATTTTTGCCGTCCTTTACACTGTAGCATTATCTTTTATTTTCGAATACCAACTTATGATTCGCCCAGAGCTCAGGCGTTTATTTTTGTAAAACGTCTATTTTTCGATTTTACTCTAGTTTCTAACGTACTATATAATAACGGCATATCATATATATACATAAGTATATTTCACGATGAAAGAAATACTTAAAATAATTTATATCATTAGACCCATACATATATTCTGATGCCGTTAAAAAAATATTCAAACGAGTACCTATTGGTGTATGGTAAGATAAATAATATTATATTTAGAAACTAAAAAACTTTATAAATTTAAAGTACTTTTAAGTTTATATTAAACGATTATCATTAAGTTTAGTTCAATGTACTGCGACGAAGTTTTTTTTATATATTATGCATTTAACACTGCATTTTACAGTGATATTTATAGTAAAAACGGTAATTTACACAAATTACTTTTCCAAGTACATAGCTGCTGCTGTTATATAATAATGGCTAGTTGAGTTAATGACGCGGAAGATATTAGGACATGGTGAAAAAAATTACCAAGATAGCACAATATAATATGTTTATGATATGCGTACATAATTCGAGTTGATTGCGTGATTTTATGATATATATGTGTGTTAGGTATATAATATTGTATACATACATGTATAGAGGGTGTTCCGGGAATGTTTACTTATTAAATGCTACGATGAGATAATGGAATCTGAATTTGCGCACCGTTTTAAAAATGTATAAAACACTCTTGGCATATCACGGCACTTGTTTGTACAAGACAATATTATTATATAATACCCGGTGGTATAAAAAGATAAATAAACAGTATAATATTAGTATTATAATAATATATTATTACACAAATGTAAATAAAAAAACACCCTTTTGGAGGTAGTGATATATTAAAACCAAATGAAATATCTTAAATTCAAACAACACAGTAAATAATAAATTATTGTATCGAAATAACTAGTACTGAGCAACTTTCGGCGGTTCAACCAAAATTAATATTCGAGAAATTTTTAGGAGCATGGGTTTGTAAAAATATAAAATATATAATTATTTGCTCACTAATTATTATTATCATATATTTTATAGATGTATACAGTATACTCCATATAGATTATTCACGTGTCAAACATTTTCGACGATGGTCAAATTAAAGTTTGTCGAAACAATTATTGAACCATCAAAACTATGAAATGCGAATAAATGTAGCATACCTATTTGAATCACTTAATGTCATTTATCATTGAAAGCTGTACTTTAGAAGACAACCGTCCACGATACCTCTATTATTCTAAAATGTATTAGCAACGAAAAATATAATGTAATAATATGT